>NC_056727.1:507655035-507812535 GCF_019279795.1 Protopterus annectens | reverse complement strand
AAGTAAGAATCCACTACTACAAGTTAGCTCTTTGCTTTGAACTTACATAAATTTGCAGCTATTCTCTGCCAAGGACCTTGCAGTAAAGAAGTTGGTAGCAATGGTTCACTCCTCTGGTATGTTTTATGTTGTGATGCTAGGAGGTACTGCCAGCCATGCCAGGAGAAGTGGGTATGTGACATGTGCCAGCATAGCTAGCTGGAATTTAGTAAATAATGATATCATTTGTGTATCAAACTGATTTGTGCAGATGTTTGTGCTGAAAATGTATCTGTGAAGTTTGCTTGTGTTAACATGTATCAACAGTGTGCCCTGCTGGAAGGAAAAGTAATGTACATGCATTATTGTAACTGTTTAAATGTATATATTGTTACAGCATATACTGGAAGTGAATTGGTTGATCTTAATCTATCTGACTTTGCAAAATATTCTTGAAATTAAATTACTTTATGGGTTAAGCCACAAAGATATTATCCCACAGTTTTGAATGGAGCCAGAGATGCAATGTCTGTGCTAGAGAATAGGTTGCCGCTCCTGTAGGAAGAGTGGCATGGATTTATGATTTTATGACTTCCAGTAGATGCACCACATCTGATTTAAGCTCTGTTTGTGTGTATTGTAGCATATAGGTGTTAAACCTTGGTAGCGTCTAGTGATGGGGGATAGGGTAGGAAACAGAGTCAGATGACCAGATGTGTATGACGTCATTCTGTACAAAAATAATGTTTTAATATTAGAGGAGACTGAAGCCGCAGGGGCATTCTATATTCTGTCATGAATCTGACAACAAGGACCACTCACCCATCTTGCCTTGCAGTAGTAAGTAACCTAACTAGGGAACAGTAATTCTTTTAGCTTAATAAGGAAAATATAGTGAGATTAGAAGTATTGTTTATCTATAACTGTATGAAAATATTCAGCTGTGTTATTTTCAATATCTCCGGTGACTGAAACTCTGGTGTTAACTATAAATAGATATTTAGCATTTTTTGTTCTTTTATTATTTATTATTAAATATATTTAAACTTTTCATTATGGCTGGTCCTTTTTAAAATAAATGAATATTTAGTATTTTCTTTTTCTTTATTTATTTATTATTAAATATATTTAAACTTTTCATTGTGACTGGTCCCTTTTAGAAAATATTTAAGTTTTGAGAGTATTTGCACATATTTATTTGGTGATAATTGTGGCCACTCCTGAAAACCTTTCTGTTTGGTCAACATTATCATTTGTATTAATATTAACTTTACTCAGTATAATTGGGTACCCTTTTAAGAGCCTTATCATAAGTGGTGGCAGTGAAACTATCTTATAGTCTAGTCTAGACAAAGTTGGTTGTGCAGGTAATCTGTGCCAGCCTTTTCCAGGTGTGTCTATGTGTGTGAATATGAAATCTCAAAGAGTGTGTTTGTCAGCTACTTGGGCCAGAGACACAAAGCATTGGTTTCACAGACAAGGTGCTAGAGGACTTGGCTTGGATGCTCAACTGAACCCTACAGCTGTACCAGTGGGGAGTCTTCCTGGGGACCTGGAGGGAGACAGATAGAGAAATCCAGACCCAAGACTGACTGTGTCCATTGTGTGCTTGTAAGGGAAATTGTGCTTGATGCAGAGAGGTCTGCATCTGGAAATACTGAATGATTCCATTTATAGTCTCAGTGAACGTCCTTGTCCAGTGTCAGTGGTAAGGATTCAGGCTCCTTGATTACTAGTCCAGAGTGGGGATGTCACATATATATTATGCAAAACTAGTAAATTGGCACAAGCTTTGCAATGTCCTGTTGATACTGGGCCACCATACTGACATCTTAGTTCATTGACAAAATTTACCCAGGCCTTATATTCTTCATGAATTTGTGTAAGCACTTCAGCATGCTGTGATGAAGGTACAACAATTCTGTCTTGATAGAGTAGCAAACCATTGTGGTTTGGCAGTTGTGCTCTGACAGGATAATATTTGCATATCAGTTATTTTGTTTGTGTCCAAGGGGTAGGTCATCCATCCCTTACATATTTAATAGCCATCTGAAGCTCATTTTCATATTTGGTAGCTTGTTTTAGTCTGTCAAGCTTTTAAGTTGCCTTGATGTTCTACACAAAGTCAGCAAAGTCTCCTTCATTATCAAATTTTGTCTAGACATTTGTTGAGTTTTTTGATAACATGCTGGCTGCAATCAGTTGCTTTTAGGTACATTGATTGCTCTGGCTTTGAAAGGCCTCAGTCTCATATTCAGCTTCAGGCATTTTGAAGATGCTTTGCTTAAACTGTAAGAATGAATCACTGGACCCAGTGATTTGCTGTTAATCAGGAGATGAAAGCTCTCTAGCACCAATATATATCTTGAGAACTTCTCATATGCACACACAAGTCACTTACAAGGAGTTTTTTTTTCTGTGAATGTTTTTGTTCTGCATCATATAACATTCGGGAGTAATAATCAATAGGTCATCAGACTTGTCCTTCCATCTGGAATATAGCAGGACCTAGACCCTGACAACTGGCATCAGCTCTTAAAGCTGTTAGCTTACTGACATCATAGCTGGCAAGCACTGGAGTAGACATCAGCATTTATTTAGCTTTGCTGAAGGACTGGGTTTGAGCAGCCTCACATGACTAGGGTACATTATTCTTTAGCAAATCTGTCTGCAATTTTCTATCATGTGTTTATCAGGATCAAACACATCTGTAACAAGACCAGCTCTTTCATACCTTTTCAAATGATTGCTCAGTTCACAATGAAATATTTCTAGTACTGAGGTTATACCAAATTGCAGTCATTTGAAACAAAACCTTCTGGTCATAGTAATAAAAGTTGTTACCTTTTGACAGTGTCTCTCTAGGGGTATATGTTAAAGCCCATTTAAAACATCTAATGTGGAGAACATTCTAGTATCACCTAACTAGGGAACAGTAATTTTTTTAGATTAGTCAGGAAAATACAAGTACTGTTTTTCTGTAACTGTGAATCTATTCAACTATGTTACTTTCAATATTTCCTGTATCTGAAACTCTGGTGTTTACTGTAAATAAATATTTAGTATTTTCATGTTCTTTTATTATATATTACTAAATATCTTTAAACTTCTCATTATGGTCCTTTTAGAAAAAATATTTAAGTTTTGAGAGTATTTGCACATATTTATTTGGTGATAACTCTGTCCACTCCTGAAAGTCTTGCTGCTGATCAAACTACCATTTCTATTAATATTGATTTCACTCAGTATAATTGGGTACCCTTGTAAGATCCTCAGGTAACTGGCTTTGTAGAGTCTGGTGGCAGTGATAACTACCTTATAGTCTGGGCAGAAGGGGCATAGCTAGTAAACCTGTGCCAGCCTTTCCCCAAGAGTGAGTGTGTGTGTGTGTGTGTGTGTGTGTGTGTGTGTGTGTGTGTGTGTGTGTGTGTGTGTGTGTGTGTGTGTGTGTGTGGGTGTGTCAGCTAACTGGAGAGCAAGGACATGAAGCACTGGTTTCACGGAGATAGTGATGGAGGACTTGGCTTGTGTACTCAGCTGAATACTTACCCCTGAAGGTGTGCCAGTGGGGATTCTTACTGGGGACCTGGAGAGAGACAGATAAAGAAATCCAGACCCTGGGCTGACTGTGTTCCCTGTGTGCTCTTAAGAGAAATTGTGCTTTCTGCAGAGAGGTCTGCATCTGGAAATACTGAATGTATCCATTTGTATTTCAAGTGAACATTCCTCTCCAGTGTCAGTGGCTAGGATTCAGACTCCTTAATTACTGGCCCCATAGCCGGCCTTAGGCATAGGCCAACTAGGTGGCCGCCTAGAGCGCCGCTCTAGCAGGGGCACTTTTCCAGTATTTATTTGGTATAGGTAGACCAGGATGGGGGCACCATGGAGCCCTTTTGCCTAGGGCAGCAGTTGACCTAAGGCCGCTCCTGACTGGCCCACACTGGAGATGTCACAGTACTCTTCTGGGTGTGGCCAAGGTGTATGGGACAGCATCTGGCTTCAACTTTATCTTCACCGTCTCACAGTTAAGCAGAACAGCTTCTTCAAGCACATCCGCATTAACTTTGTTTACTCCTCATCTTGTATGTCATAGTTTTGTCATATAGTTTATTCTTACATATGGCCCTTCCAGCACATAGATAAAAAATGCAAACTTGTACCCCTTTCATTCATTATTTTTTAGAAATCTTTCAACACTTGATTTTGCCTGCAGGGCTATATATTCCTATTTCTGCTTTATGCATTTGTGGACACTTTGATATGTTTCTGTAAGCACCATTTGATATTACAGTAGCATCAGTCCCTGTATTTATTTTAAAGCTCACTGGAGTTCTATGTATTGGGAACTTGATTTTCCTTTTCATGAATAACATTTCCTCTTAGTATAAAATGTTCATTGAGCTAAATTATTATTGAGGCATATGCATACCTCTCAGCCTGGAAATATCAAAAATCTGGACAAAGGCCCATGAAAAATAAGTACAAATCTGTACACTGATTAACATAGCATGTGCATACATAATTATGTACCCCACCCACTCCAATAGAATTGTGAGATATCAAATTTCAAATGCAAACTGAAGCACAGCCAACCAAAATATGGCCCCAGCAGCACACACTTTTTCCACTGTTTTTAAGAATGCATATTTAACTAATTTATGCACTGTATGATTTCAAATTCAATAGTCTAAAAAGAACGGTATACATTACCTTTTTCATTTTTTGAATGCCGACCAGTATAGACCTTGTCAACTAGTCCATTGTGTGTCACTTTTTAGGAAACCTAGCTAGATGAAGACATGCTAGTTATATGCCATGTCATGGACTATATCATGTTGCTTTCACAGTCTTGTTACACTGTGTCCCTCATTCGGGCAGTCCTTAAAGGCCAGTTCTGGTTTATTTCTCAGGTACATGACTAAACTTCAGTGCTTTATCCGTGCACGCTGTATATACTGTAGTGATCTTCATCTGCCCTGTGGCTTGCAGAAAACAGCAAACTTGAAGTTGTTGGATCAAGTTCTACATTTTAAGCTCCTACTTAAACCACATTACAGATGAATGCACCTGACTGGACAGCAGATTAGAGGAGGTGTCCCACTCAACAATATCTGAAAAATCTATGACAATGACTATCACTGATTCCCTATGTAGGTGTAAAGAAGATACCATATACTCCTGTGAAATGTTAAAACAGTTATTTTAAAATCATCTTTTACAATGCGGAAACAAGCCTTAGCTAAAAATGTGACAAATGTCATCTACTGCAGTTGTAAATGCCTGTGAAATGGTAATATGAGCACATTAACAGACTTTACTAGATATATTTTAACATATTATCTTAACTTTTCAGTTTCACTTCCTGCAGTGGTACAGCGGTAGCGTTGTTGCCTCACAGCAAGAGGTTCTCCTGTTCGATTATCTGCTGGAGTGCCTTCTGTGTGAAGTCTGCATGTCCTCCCCGTGGTCGAGTGGTCTCCGAAAGACATGCGTGAATGGGCGTGCCTTCGCTGAAGGTTGGGCTTCGGGCTGGTAACTCGGCACCATAAAAATCTACTGCCTATCATTAGTGGACTGAAGTTCCACTGTGGCGACCCCTAACCGGGAAAAGCCAAAAAGACAAACAACATCTTAACTTTTCAGTTTCACATTACAAAAGTTCATCTTACCCATGTGTAAGAGGAAAATGCAGAGAAATAACTAGCTGATAATTCAGAGGTGAATTTGTACATAAATTAAAATAAATAAATTAGCTTTTTTGTTGAGAGACACATTTTAGCCAAGGAAATGAATTGGCTACAGGAACAAATTCTGCAAAGTTTCAATTGCAGTCATTAGTGCTGGCTGAAAAACACAATTTCCTTCAGCTTTCTCTGTATTGCTGGCTTCAAAGTTTACCACTAGGTTCATATTTTTCCCACCAGAGGATAATGTAATATTGTTTCATTAGACACTGAGGAACCATATTGCCATTCTGTATCATGTGGCAAAATTGCATGCTAGGGGTCAATATATGTATGACCGGGGGAAGTACAAGAGACTTAGAAATGAGGCTGAATGTATATATGCATGCTATGTGCTGCAGGGGTTTAAGCTTAAAGAAACAGGCTTAACCTGAAAACGCATTACAATCTAGTTTCAGCACAGTAGTGTATTGTAGTTTAGACACTTTCTCCCAGCAGAACAAAAGGACCTGAAGTATTCTTCCAGGTCAAGACTTCATGGCAATGGAGTGATTCTTGTTGAATCTTATTCCATGTTTCTTTATGTTATGGTTCATGGAGACCCTTTATGTAAAATAAGTTAGCTTCTGGTAGTTAAAGAGAGCAACAAATAGCAGTGGAGTCTCAGTTAATCCATGGGATATCAAGTACTATCTACTTGCAGTTTGTAGAGCTCACACTAGTTAAATACACACAGACACACACACACACACACACACACACACACACACACACACACACACACACGCACGCACGCACGCACGCACACACACACCTAAAATAATTGCCCAGCCCGATATGGTTTAAAATACATTGAAACAATGAGCAGCACGACTCAGATAAACCAGCAGGTAAATAAAAATACATTGAAACGAGTATCACACAACCAGCAGCTAAAGTAAGACATTGAAAAGCACACCTCATTTAAAATAAATTGAAATGGCTCAGGCCTTAGATAAAATAAACTGAAACCAGGAGTACGCACTCAAGTACACGCTCAGATTAAACTGAAATGAGCAGCAGGCAGCAGAACTGAAATGGCCCACAGAGAGAAATGGCCCAGCAGCAGATAAAATTTGTACACATAACAGCCCAGCAATAGCAGGTAAAATGGTAATGCCCAAAGAGATAAGCTGAAATGGTGTGAAGAACAATGAATGTTCTTACCTGGAAGCTGGGACATGATGTGGGCGGACTCTGCAAAAGTTATACACACATCTCCCCTGCCATTGCTGTTCATATTTTTCTATTCCCTCCAGTCCAACAGGCAGTAGCTGATGTCATCACACATACCCCTTTAGGCTGGTGATGGGTGGTGACATCAGCCATACATTTAAAGTGGTAAACTGTGTAAAAAAATTTAAAGTGGTAAACTGTTTTAAAAAAAAGTCCATGAAATTTGGAAATTAATGAGGCCAGTCAGGAATTCGTGGCACCCCAATATTTTGCCCTCAAAACTGGTAAAAACCTAGGAATTTGGTACAGTTGAGAGGTATGGTCATATGTGAACCACTGGCCCTCAGAAAATGAAAATGAACTGTAATTGTTTTTTACTAGTTTGTCCATGAAAGCAAATAAAGTGGCTAGCTGTAGGCCTTCACTTTTCTTGTCTTGATGCTGTTTGAAAGCATTCAAACTCCTGTCTCCATGATGGCAAGCCACATGACTTCACAGAGTTAAAAGGGTTGAGTTTTGCAATGTTTTGATTAGTTTGCAGCTCTTTTGGGTTTTATTGCTGAAAATAGCCCTAGCTTTTACATGCTTATGCTTTAGAAGTAGTTCTCCTAGTATTTTGGAATCTGGACTTACTTAACTTGTACTTAAATTTCTGCAATTTGTATGTACTTAATTGTGGAGTTTTTCTCCCTAAGCCTCCTCTGAAAAGGGGTGTGCTAGTTATTCCAGTCAGACCTTCAAGATAAACAAATGGTAAATAAAATAAAATAAAAATAACATTGGTAATATTACTTTATTTAGAGGCAAAACTACAGGTTTTCAGTAAAAAAAAAAAACTCTTACTCTGAGATCAGTGGCATCACCTCAGCTGCTTAACACAGTTTCTGGGGCTGTGTAGTATTTTTTACATTTAAATGTGGTCATTTTAAATAAAAAATATCGTACTCGACTAACACCATGTTATACCAACAAGCTGTCATATTTAATAATGGCACTAGCGTCAACATTGCAAGTTTAAAATGCAGTTTTAATTTGTCTCAAAATGAAAGGATACGAAAAAGAAGTTATCACCATCATTTCTTTTTCTAGAATGAGCTGTGAGCTAGGTGCATTAGGGATGGTATGCACACATACACATGAAGACACACACACACACACACACACACACACACACACACACACACGCACACACACGCACACACACGCACACACACACACACACACACACACACACACACACACATACAGACACACATGCTATATGGACATGCATGCACATATGAACACCTGCCCCCCCCCCCCACACACACACACACACACACAGACACACACACACACAACTTGAAAATCTGTAAACTGAATTGCTGCCATCAGTCTTGCAGTTTGTGAAAATCATTAAGGCCGGGAGCTTTAGTTCTTATAGTACAGGGTTTGATTCCCTCAGCTGTATCTACCTAGTGTGTGACTTTGTACAAGTCACTTAATCAGGCAATAATTTGGAGAAACTGAGAATCTGGGTGAGCATCTTTTATGGTCCCCTTGCTGCTAGCCTAATACCTACCTATGAACCTAATCATGTATTTGTGCTCTTAACTGTCCTTAATTTTGCCTTGTATTTTCCCTATCCTTTATAACATTTTTGATTCTCTGGTAAATCACTGAGGTTTACTGGCAGTCGATAATACCAAACATTAGAGTTTCTTACTTCTTATGCTTCAGAAAATGCATGTTGATGCAAACCATGTCATTTTATTAATTTTCTAAATGAATTAGATTAATATTTAAACTATGTCACTGATTTGGAGCATTTGTTCCCCCATTATGTTTTGGCTTTGCCCTGTTTCTCGAGCAAAGAACCTGGTTGCTGTGCTGACAAAACTTCTCAGCAGCTGTGATACTTTTGCAGTCTAGTTCTGTCCTCAGTGATTATCAGACATCTGACCACCTGCTGAGAGTAATATCATCTTCTATGGTCCAGTTTACACCCCCCGGCCAAGATCTGGGATTACTCCAAATGGGGTTTGAAAAGCCCAAAAGTGGGACCTTATTGTCTTTGGCTTAAGAAGATAAATAAAATCTCAACTGTTGCATCATCCTTGGTGTTAGCTGTGGGATTTTATAGCCAAACTCCCATCCTCTGGCAGTTTCTATGAGAATTATTATTTGTTTACCAGGACTACTTATGTATTCAGACTTCCTGACACATGTAATTCTCCCAGCTATTGAGTTTACTGCTTGGCAAGATTGAACATCCAGCCCCTGCTCCCTTAAAGGAGGGCCACTCATTCTTACACTCATCTGACATCGTAGGGCCCAAGTCACTAATCATTTCCAGGTTCCATAATTAGGATCATTGATAGCATTTTCAGAAACAACAGAGCACACTGTTAACTCTAACGTGACATCTTAAATGTAATTGTAAATCTGCACTATATTTGCATGTAAAATCACTTATAAATTTCTCTTTTCAGTACTGGCTCTGTCTTTTCTCTTTTCACCATGACATTTGTTAAAAAAACAGTAGTCTGTTAAAATGGTCAATAAAGAAAAAGCACATGATCTATGTGATTCTTTTCTTAATCCATGATATGTTAAAATTTTAACTATATTACAACAGGTCTATACTATATGATCAAAACTTTAGTTAGTCGAATAACTAAAGCTCAATCACTAAATGTCAAAGCAGTTTTCACACAGGGAAACAATGCCATTGTCCCAACTAAAAGAAAAAAAAACACTAAACACAAATCAGGTGGGGGGGGCTTCACCCCCCACACCCCCTTTACTAAATATACCAACTCCGAGATCGCTCCACATTGTAGAAAGGGCAAAATCTGTGTAACGGCCAAACAAATTGTTTCCCTGTGTGGAAACTGCTGTTTGCAGTTTTGCAACTTCGATATTTAGTGATCGAGCTTTAGTTATTCATCTAACTAAAGTTTCGATCTTATAATATAGACCCATCATAATATGGTAGATTGCTATTAACACAAAGATGTTATTAAAAAAAAAGAAAGAAAAGTCAAAATTTTTTAAAATTGTGTTGTGTTATGGAATTTTCTTTTGCTTTGTGTCCTTTTCTGAAATGCATGTGATATATAGAGGTACTGTGGTACACTTTCCACATCCTTCATAATTTAGATGCATTCCAATAAAATATATCATGGAATAATTGATAAAAAATATTAATTTGAAACTGCTGCTGTGCAATTACCATTCTTAGTTGCCTGCATAGAAGAGAACATTCAGAGATGGATTTGCTAAGTACAATAAATACATGAGACTGTCATTGTACAGTACATTGCTTGGGTGAAGATTGCTGCGTTATCATGGTACTCATAAATATTTTGGAGGTTCAATTTGTATATCAGATGTTAAGCTGATACAGTTTGTTTCTACATTTGTAGTTCAATTGTTTTTCCTTTATTCAGATGGGGGGCATTTATTTTATGCTTAGCTGCTTGTTTATGATTTTGTTAAGGTAGTAAGGAAAATGTTAGCTGTTATTCGTTTTTTTAAGCAGCCAGACAGTTTTGTGTTTAAGGACAGCTTCTGAATTAATTTCCATGAAAACACAGATGATTTATCATGGCTACACTGACTGTAATCTCCAATTAACATTTATACTTTTGTATTTGATTAGATGTTATTGTATAATAAAATATTAAATATTATTTTGTATCCAATGCTTGTAATAGACATCGGTGAAGCTGTGAGCTCACATATCTATTTTTCTCATTACTGAATTCATGGCACTTTAATTATATCTTGCTGGGATACTTGCCTGTTGTGTTCTTTTATTTCCTCAGACAGTACAGGAGCTTTGATATGTCTGGAAATTCTTGACATTTTATCCACTTGCTCTCAATACTTTGCTATTGTACATATTCTTCTGTTCTGGCATGTAGTTATTTTATCAACAACAGCAATGTATTATCTTACAATTTCTCTGCTTTGTAGTGGAGTAAACGTTATCATCATGTTACGCAGTTTATAAGAGAGAATTGTTACCTTGCCTGGATGTGATTTTCTTTCTTTTGTAAATCAGCTCCTGAATTTTTGGGTCTCTTATTCTTTCTTTGTGTATAATCAATGTATACTTAACTTACACGTTATGCAGACTGCATTACATTTACTGTGATACTCTGGTTTGTTTTAACTCACTTGAACTGACAGATATGATTCAGGCTGCAACTTCTTAAGAGAACTTACGGGAAATGTTTTTGTTTGTAATGGATACCATAATAGTAACTTATTCAGATCACATGTTTGAATACAGAAATACTGTTATAATTTAAGTGTAACTATCTTGAGAGTATAAACTTGTAATTTCTTACCTTACTGATATTGAGTATACATTCTGTGAACCATAACTTCTGCCTCTTTCTGTCTGTGTTTGTATTGTCCAAATGCTTAAATATCACATTTTTATGCAATGTTTTTTCTTTTCTGATTGCAGAGTTTAAACATTCATGAATAATGACTGCTTGGTATTTGCTTTAATACTTATATGATTTGTCATGGTAACAGATGATCACACAGCAGCAGGGCATCACTACGATCCTCTGGCAACCTTGCTTGAGGCGTGAATCAGATGTAGCGTTAGCAGGACATTTTAAGTGTTTAAGGACTTCTTTCCATCTTAGGGGTAATGGGGACTGAACCAGTCATGTTTTTTTTTCTCATATTGGAAAATGAGACGGACAAGAAGCCAATGAAACATATATCTGCAGATGTCACATACAGAGATATACATTCTGTAATGACTTTATTACATACCTGTATTACATTACTTTGCTGGCAGAAAGTTGGAATATATCCTCATGACAGTGTATCAGGAAACAGTCCAGTGATGCTACAATCTACACCTACCTACCCATCTATTCTATGTAGCCTTAAAAACGTGTCTTGTTATAATGTATAGCTCCTATTCAGGGAATCCACCACCCTGTGAAAAAGAAGTTCCTAAAATCCAAGTTAAAACTGATCCTAGCATTTGTAAAAATTCTCTCTCACCTTAAAATGCATTCTACTTTATAAGTGATTCATCATCCCACTTTCATCTTAAGGTCATCAACTTTATCATCTCAAGTTCATATTTTTTGTGCTCGCAGATCACTGATGTGCACATACAATTTTAATATTACTGCTTTTTACAATGGCATTTAATTGGAGAGGGGATACATGTCTAGTTGGAGGATAAGATGCCCTCCCTTCAGTTGGCATGGTTGTTATGCATTAATATGCGGATGCATGATTGTATTGTATGACACACTGTTCTCAGTTGTATGGGGGAGGAGACCAAGTGCCCTTGAGAACTGATCGTATAAAAGCTTAACTATGTTATGGTAATTGAATTAAACTATTATGACAATGTACTAATGACCAGATGAATACTAATTATGTTCCTTTATAGATTTGTGAATGTTATCACCAGCATTTCCTCATAGTATACACTATGAACAATGCGTGGAGTAAATGATGGTGTCTGTTCACATGGATGATAACCTGCTGCTACTTATATTAGCATATGCACATGTCTTCTTTTCATGGTTTTAAAATATACCTATTTGTCCACTTTTGTGGAGCAACCAGTATTACTGTGTACAAGTAGGACTTATTAATGCTGGTACTAAATATTATGTTATCATTATTTGATACAGGCAGTGGTTGGTGATGGAAGTACAGTTTTGTAACTGGAAAATTCACTGATGCTTTTCCAACCCAAAAGTGATTATAACAATCTGGAGCTAGTTATAGGTTTATCTAAAGCGCAAGATATACTTCAAAGTACTGTATGTGACATGCATTAATTTAAGATGGTCTGATGAATAAATATCTGTTTAATAATACTGCCCAGAGATTCATATAATACTTCATATATTAGATGAGTTTAAAGTTTAGGGCAGTCACTTAAGCCTTAAAAACAACAAGGAGATAGTTTTATTCTTATAGCTGTCTCAGTCCCGTTTTCTTACTAGAAATGTGTAGATGTGGATAGACAGCAGCATTTTCTGTAAAAAATAACTACTGAGTACTTATTCCATCACAGTATTATGATATTAGAAGCTAGCAGAGAATCCTGCCAACTTGATTAATTATACATTAGCGTGTTTCATTTGTATCCTGCATTTCTGCTTGAAAACTCGGTTATCTGTAACAACAACAAAATTGTGTTTAGATAATGAAATATGTAAAATTTTAAAAACAAAAATCCAACGCTGAAAATATACTGACAAAAGCACATTCTGTGCTGAAACTGATTTATCTGTGGGACTATGGGCCAAAATAAAACCAGTTGCACTGTATTTAAGTGCTGTGATATGTATGGATCATGTTCTTGTGTTGTTTGATTTCTGAGCATTTTACTCTTACAAGCTTCTGTGTTTTACATCTAGAATTCTGACATCATGTCTGGTAATTGTGCATAGGGAGTTGTGGATTGCTAAATTATACTGCATTCTTACTGTAAATTATATTTAGAGATTATGTAAGGTGATGCTATATATGGAGCCCACCCATCATTAACAAACCTTGTCAGCCATGCGGTCCATATTGTTAACACTTTAATTGATGTTATTGTTTTGGATGACTGTTTTAGTTTGGATGTTGTCCCTTTGTATCCAGCTCTTTTATTAGCTGTAGGATTAGACTTTTGGACAGATGAGCTAGTTCTAAGGGACCTTATTTTTTATTTTAAGTATAAAGTACATATCATCAGCTTTTTATGGTGTACGTTTAAACAATATTTGTTCATTTACAAAGTATATTCTGTTCTTTTATCTGGTGTCTGCATAAGTTCTTTAAGTCTTTCCATATTACAAATCTTACTTATACCCCAACTAGGTTACTTAGTAAGTTAAGAAATTACTCAAATCAGCATCTCATTATCCAACATGTGGAAATGCCATGGTATCCCAATCTTACAGAAAATTAAGGTTTTTCTGGAATTTGCTATATCAAATCACTATCAGTGCTTATTTAGTACAGAAGACTCATACCCAAGCTTTACAATTTGGTGAATATAAATGTAAATTGTTTCCTTATATTTTTAATCAAGAAAGTCTACTAATAAGAATGATGTGCTAATACTGATCAAGAAAAATGTCTTCTTTAAAATTATTAATATTAAGGAAATCCAAGATGGGAGGTTTGTTATAACTGAGTGCAGCAGTCTTATCCTTGTTAGACAATCAGTAGTAGTTTTAGTATATGCACAGTGTGTGCTGACAGCTAATTCTTTTTAATATATCACTTTGTAACATTGTTATCTTTTGACAGTCATGACTACATATTGGCAGAAACTGGAATTTAACCCTGGCTTCTGAATAGAATAGATTAGGATCAGAATTCCATTTTAACAAAATATACTGGCTGGGATACAGAAAGGATTACCATGACTGGGTAGCCTTAGCACCAGTGAATTTCCCCTCAAGGTAATCCTTTCTAGTTCATAGACCACTCTACGTCTTAGGCTTCTCAGTGCAATTAGCCAAGTTCATGGTAATGAGGCAATCTGAGGAGAGACTAATGCAAATTATTCATATCATCTTCCACACTAATGCCTGTGGCTTCCAATTTACATTGCCATAAGATTCAGAAGATCATTCATCTGTTTAATTACCATAGGTAGAGTCACAATTTAACAATGTTGAAGAGAACAGTCACCCACTGACTTTAATGGAAGAAAGTGAGTTCAGGTAAGTTAAATAACATTCAGTGGAGAAACTGCAGTCAAAAATAGACCATATAAATGAAGATTGTTAAGAAACAAATGGATCTTTTGAATGCTATTAAACAACCATCACTGCAGATAACAATAGAAGAAAGAGTTAATGATACAGATGGAAGAGTGGCTGAAAATGAGAATCATATTGAATTTCTTCTTAAACAAAACAGAAGAGTTGGAGATCAGGTCTAGGAGAAACAACATAAGAATTTATGGTATTCCACAGAAATAAAAAGGAGACAATATGATATTGTTCTTAAAGAACTGGCTGCCTAAGTCTTGGAACTTACCAGAAACTTTATCATTTGGTATTGAGAGAGTGCATAGGTCTCTTTTGAATTCTTCTTTCAAAAACAATCCACCTTCTTCAAGATCAGTAACAGATTTCTGTCAGGTCAACATAAGGACTTGGTCTTGAAGTCAGTCTGGGCAAATTGTCCAATACAAATAGGAGAAAATACAATAAGATTTGATAATGAATTTTCCTAATCTATTATGACTAAAACAATGGCATGTGTTCCATTTACAAAAAGTTTGAGTAAACTAAACATTAAATCACAACTTATGTTTCCAGCTAACATTAGGATGTTTGTGCCAGAAGGTCAAAAAACGTTCAACTTACTAGAAGATGTTATTGATTTCACACAAAAAGAAAAAAAACCTTTGGAAACAACGGAAAAAATGGACTGGTCCTTGACAAATTTGAAAGGACAAGCCACAAGAAATGTATGCTCAGCAAATGAAAAAAAAAATAGCAAAAAAGTAGAGATAAGTGATTGTTTAAATACTGAATCTGCTGCAAGTTTCTAACATACATAAGTCTTATTCTTCATCTCCTTATAAGTGTCATCTGAAATAAGGTAAAAGTATGCATCCAGTTTGATTGATTTTGAAATAATTAGAAGTTAATATATAACTGTTATATTTATAGTGTACCTTCTTACTGGGTGTGATGAATGATAATTGTAACGTTAGACCAGCTATGGTAAATATTACTAAATCATATTTAAATAACAGACGCATGTTTTTCTCATGATGCTTTAATATAGATACATGTTATATATTTAATAGCAGTTCTAGTTGGCATGATGATGGTATTTTTTCTTCTTTTTTGTTTCTTTTTTTCTCCATACATCTGTTTAGTAGGATAATATATTGAGAGCTAATTGTGGTGGTGGAAGGTGGTTAGTGATTGTTTTTAAAAAATTATGTGCTGTCTACTAATGTTTTTATACCCAAGTTATTGTATTTAATGTGAAAACACTAGCTTGTCTAATCCATATTTTATTTTAATGGCGCAGCTTGCTGGATGCAGTCACAAGCTTTCTTCAGTTGGAGTGTGTACAATGATCTTCATTGCCCACTTGAAGCATATTTTATACATTTTTAATATATAGAATAAAATTGTGAGCTGAATTCACTTACTTGTGGTCTGCAACAATGTTTGAGATGTTCTGCTGGTAAAGGAAGAACTGTTTGACCTTTAAACTTCCTTGAAACAGGAAGTATATCATCCTGAATGTTGAGACAAGTGAGGCTTCAGTTGAGAAGAAGTTTGCAACACTATTCTTTTAATATCTGATGTTTTGTGAAGGTATGTCACAACATATATGACTTCTTGTCAATAATAAATCTAGACTGAAGTCAAAACATTTGAAGGGGACTTGACAAAGATAAGCTATATTACAAGAAGATTTTAGGTATTTGATGGCAGTGAATATTTTCTTGGGAGGGGAGGTAGTTGAGTGAAGTAAGCAATAACCTGGAGTGACATAGTGACTTGCTTCTAATAGAAGTATATAACTATTAATAGCTGTATTCATGACAACTTACTAGTTTGAGTAAATTACCAGTAAGAGTAAAACTAGTAAATGAAACCATTATTTTTTAAAGTTTTGATGGCATCTTTAGTTTAAAACAACTGGTTAAATGAGTAAGGAATGTTTTTGTCTATGTCTGCTTTGTCCAAAAAAAAAAAAAGATAAGGTCCTATGGCAAGCTGATAATATGCTTAATATTTTGTGATCTAACATCAAAACTTTCATGTTAAATTAGAAAAAGATGATTTTTTTCTTTCTTTCTTCCAGACAAAGAAGCTGGCTGATGTGGCAATTGCTGCTTATACAGATTGTTTTGCCTCCTTTAGAGAGCCTTCAAAGAAAATGTCTCTTATGCATTATGTTGCAGAGGCTTTCACTGACAATTTTTTTTTTCAATGGTTCCCATTCTTCAGGTGTATACTATTATTGTTTGTATCACATTCCACTATTCTTATGCATGCCAGTTATTTGGTCACAGAATGGTGGTGATAAAATTAAAAATAGTGACTTTATTTCTATTAATTGTGTGCACTGTATTGTTAATTTGATTAAGTGCAAGTGAATATATGTTCGACAGCCATCTTTCGAACTTAAACCCTGGAAAATAATACAATATCTCATCAAATGGGAGATGAGAGAAACACTATTCTTCTATGATAGAACTTTGCTTACATGTGTTTTATTGATTAATCATTTCTGAAAAAATAATAAAATTAAGCGGGTAATAGGTTTTAAATACAGAAATACCTGAATGCCGATAGATTTCTCTTAATCTCCATATTTTCAAAGGTAAAGGTTATGAGATGTTTGTGCTCATATGATCTAAGAGATAAAATCTTAATGTTTATTGAGCACTTGATTTACTGACATTATTTGTTGCATCACTGCATGTTGCCATTTAAATATCTATTGCAGTTAATTTGTAGACATTGTTTTACTCATAACAGTCATGGATATGTAGGCTACAAAGCCTAGGCTAAATGAATTTGTTCAATATAAATAAGAGAGTGAACTCTCACTTCCTTTTTGTCTTACAAAACAATGACTAAAGAGCATTGCATTATCTTATTTGTGCTGGTTGTATGTAATATCTATTACAGCAAATGTTATAGGTGCTAGTTGACTGATCTGTTAAGTTACGTAAATATTATTTAGATGAACTATAAGGAAGTGCTTTCTGAGTCAATGAAAACTCTGATAAGGTTGAGTTCAGCAAGCTTTAATGAACTATGAAAACACTCCTTGAAAAAGGAGAGACTACCTCCCCATCAGATGCCCAAGAAATAGAAGTAATGAAGAAATGTGACAGCTGCAATTCCATCCTACAAGGGAAAGAACACCTTCTGATAGCTAGAACTAGACGTGTCTGAGTAAAAGGCTCTTTTCATTGCCATTCCACCAATGTAGTATACCTAGCTATTTGCTCCCCTGTGGAGCATTTTACATAGGAAAGACCATAAGGAAACTTAGCCAGAGAATCAGGGAACACAAAATAGCCATAGCCAACAATGATGAAAACAAAACCTTAGCAAAGCATTCTATGGATTGCTTAAATACAGGCAGTTTCCTTTTCACAGTCATAGACAGCCAAGCCAGCTTCTTCAGGGACTTCAACACCCAACTTGAAATAAAAGAATTACACTGGCAAATAGATCTCAGGGCTGACACACTCCCTCAGCCTCAACGTCCGTCTCAACATAAGATGCGCACTTAAGTGGAAGATAAGACTGACCCTCCACCTGTAGTACACAAGCACCTTCCACTAAAAAGTTTTTAAAAAAGAGTTGACGAATCCCCCAGCCCACATTTCTGAACAAGTTCGATCTCTAACAAAGAATGAATGAAACCCTTAAATGGACAAAAGGAATTGCAAAGTGCAAATGCTTCATCTTATAGAACTTTTAAGGTGAATGAATATTTAGTTCAGAGGATACTTTGTAACTAGAACTACTTAACTCCTTCTTACAACTTGCTCTCTAAGTTAAAAGGACTTGTGATTAAAAGGTTTTCATAATTCATCAAAGCTTGCTGAACTTAACCTTATCAGAGTTTTCATTGAATCAAAAAATGCTTCCTTGTAGTTCATTTAAACCTTCTCTCAAGCAAAGGAATTTTGTTCACAGTGCAAGTACTAGACTTATTCCAGTGGATAGTATACATTCTTAAATTATTATTTAGATAATGACTATTATACATGATATTTAGATGTGGTAGCGCTCATAATAGACTGTCTTCTGTTATCATATCTATGAACTTCATTTTATAGATTTTAGGTCCTCTTTTCTAATTATGGAAATTATCTAAAAGGTATACACTCATCTTTATATTAATGCTTAAGCTAATATGCCTTAGTGATATTAGTTTATAAACTTATAAACTGTATGTCATGAATGAATATGTATTATGCATGTAATACTATTATAAACAATGTTGTGTTATGTATATATATATATATATATATATATATATATATATATATATATATATATGTGTATGTGTGCATGTGTGTGTGTATAGTATTAATGGATATGATTTTCTTTATGGGAAATTATTTTTAAGAAAGAAATTATTTTATTAATAGAAGGTGAGTGGTTATTGATATTTTATATTTCCTAGCAAAAGAAAGTATGATTAATAATATTTAAATGGGAGTGTGCTTTGATATATTACCTAATGATATTTATTTGTTTTCTGTTGAGAAGCAGTATCAATAGGTAAAGTCTAGTTAGTTCTGTGGAGTGGTTACAGAGTAGTTGTATGATTACATCATCAAACTAGAAATGTGTTATTTTGTGACGGAGATATTATTGTTCTTAGGTCAAGTTACATGATTTTGTTGATATGGTTCTTTTCCATATCAAGAGTTATTAATAATAAGTTCTTGTTTGTGTAATTAATTCATTTCATATTAATGTATAACATTTTGTTTTTTATAAATGTCAATTTATAATGTATTTCATTGAATATTAATGATTTAAATAATCCATCAAAGAGAGGTAGTTTGTTTAAATACATGAAGCTCAATAAATCAGAGATAGTTTTTTTGCAAGAAATACATCTGCTTTCAACAGATATTAATAGAATGTTTGAAAAATATTCCATTTTAGTTGGTTCTCACTTTAGATCTAAAAGAAGAGGCACCCTTATTTTGTGGAAAAATCTTTGATTATATAAAAAGCGATTGATTCTTATACTGACAAAAATGGTATGTTAGGATTAGTAGTAGTGGAAATAAATAAAAAAATATTATACATTTGTTAGTACATATTAGATATTTGGAATTTGGAGCTAAAGTATCAAAAAAATATCTGATACTATAACTTTTTTTATGAAAGAGGAGGTGATTGTAGCAGGATATTTTAATTGTATATTGTCTGAGATTGATACTACTGCTAATAGAAAACCTAGACTTTGCTCAGTAGCAAAAAACTTAAAACACTATGAATATTAGAGACAAAAACTAAACTATAAAATCCCCTTAATTATACATTACTCTTTTAGATTTACTACTCAGACTACTATAGATAAGGTTTTTGCATATAATGGTCTATATTCTAAAATTTATGATGTTTTAATAGTTTATTGAACTTTAATTGATTGTAATGCAATTAATTTTAACCTTATTTTGAAACTTAATAACTTAATACTTTATAAGTGTATTTCCTTCTTGGAAATTTCTCTTGTTTGACCTATTTTAAAACAGGACAAATACTCTAAACTATGTTCTTCATATCAACCAACTGCTAAATGCAAATTATAAAATGTTTACGTCTATTTTGGCAAATGGATTAAATATTATTTTATCAGGAATTATAAATAATGATCAGACCAGATTTATCCTTAATGGGAGAGTTCAAGATGCCATTATTAGACTTAATACATTAATAGATTTTCCAAAAAAAAAAAAAAAAAAAATAGAAAAGATCCTTCAATAATAAGTTTAGATAAAGATAACATTTTTGATTCTGTAAATTTGAATTGTTTAAGGTTCTTGAAGAGTATAACTTTACAATACAATTTTTTAATTTAATTGCTAAGCTTTATAATGACTCATATGCATTTGTCAAGATAGGCTCTTTTCTTTCTAAGTAATTTAACATTTTAAAAGGCACTAAGCAAGGATGTCCATTATCTTCTTTGTTATTTAGAATATATATATATATATATATATATATATATATATATATATATATATATATATATATATATCTGTTTGCTAATTACATTTGATCTAATAAAAATGTAATAGGCTTTTCAATAGATTCATAGGTTCATAGATTCATAGATTAGTACTAAGCTAACTGCCCTTGCGAGCCATTTTAAGCCTAGCCAATTATCCCTTGTGAGACTCAAACCCTGCACCTTGTGTTTGTAAGGCAAACACCTTAACTATTAGGCCACCTTTTTACAGATGATATATTATAAGCTATTGGAAATATAGAATTATAATTAAATTATATAGTAAATTCTATGAAAAGTTTTGAAGACATTTTAAGTTTGAATTTTAATCAGAGTAAAACCAACAAATTGTTAATTAAGAAAAACTTAAATACTAACCTAAAAAGATGTAATAATTTTAAATGGAATAATACACAAATCAAATATCTTGGAATTGCTATAACATAAAGCTGAAAAGAGTTAGTGTTAATAAATTATAAAAATATAATTAATAAAATTACTCAATTAATTTCAAGATGGAATACATTATATTTCTCTGTAGAAGATAGACTTACTTTAACAAAAATCATAATTCTGCCTAAAAAAAAATTTTATATTCAATCATTAATTCTATCTCCTGAAAAGAATATATTTAAGAAAAGAAACCCTATTCTTCTTAACTTTGTATGGTATCTCAGTAAACCTAGGATATCTTTTGATTGGCATATGAAAAGCTGGGAAGACGGTAGTTTAGGGTTTCCTAATACTGAATTGTATGCTAAATCAGTTGTTGTTCTTCTTTCAGCTTTTCTCTGTTAGGGGTCGCCACAGCAGAACTCCGGTCCACTAATGATTGGCAGTAGATTTTCATGGTGCCGAGGTGCCAGCTTGATGCCCAACTTTCATTGAAGGCACACCCATTCATGCATGTCTTTCAAACGCCACTCGACCACAGTCAGGACAAGCAGACTCCACACAGAAGGCTTTCAAATTATAGCACAGTGGTTAAATTGGTCATATGATTCTAAATAAAAATCAGTTAAGGAGAAAATCATAGTTATTGATAATAAAATTAAAGATAAGACATATACTCAAATTATATTCAATAAATTTTATTGGATTCTTAAGCAGTTTTATATGAGTAGGAATAATAACTTTAGTATTATGTCCTTTATTAACCATATTCTTTTCATATTTAAGAGATGTTTGAATAATATGTTTAAGGCTAATAATCTTATATTTTTATTGTTTCCTATAGCTTTTACCAATGATTGTCTAAAGTCATATAACTTGGTTAGAATGTTAGATTTTTAAAGATAGTAAATTAACCTTTTGGTATCAATTTCTAAATGGTAATAAAATATATTCAGCAGATTATCTGCTAGCTAGATATAGTTTAGAAAATAGCAATTGGTTAAGTGTACAATACTGTAAAGATTTTGTTACTGACAGAATTAAAACATCGTTTGATTCATATATGAAAAATGTTCTGCAACCTTAGGATTTTTAATTAATATTAATAGTAAATTAATTCATAAGAAGTCTTATGTATCTAAAATGCATTGGATTTTACAAACTGATTATTCTGTTTCAGAACTGACTTTTTGGAATTACTCAACCAACATTAATGATGAAATGTTTTCAGATATAAATAATAAACTTGTATTTAATTTGCTATGCAAAACTACATCTTCACCCTACTGGAAGATATTTACTTGGATGTTTTTGCATAGATCATTTCTAACCCCTCATAATGTTGCAATAATATATAAATTAGCAATCTCTAATTTTCGGAGATGTGATGATACTTTGGATGCTGATTGGATGCATATGGTATTAGAGTGCAAACTGAAATCCTCTTTTTGGAAGGATTTTACAAATTTCACACAAGCATTGTGGTTGGATAGGTATGTAATTACAAATTCCTTGATTTTGTCCAGTGCTCCACTTCCAGAAGTTATTCCAAGGATGAAGGTGCCTCTTCTATGGTATATTCTAGCTATTGCCAAGAAAGTAATCACAATAAATTGGAAGTTAAAATCTGTTATATTATTTACAGAATTCATATATTTAGATAAAGTGTTTGCAAAAAAGAATTGTTAACCATTAAAATGAGAACTCTTAGGATTACACATCAGTATGTTGCTTGGAAAACAATTAAATGATTTACTTGAAAAATATTAATGTTTAATTATATATGTGTAATGAACATCTTGATATGGACTTTTGTCAATAGTTATGTTGTTAATTTATTTTAATAATTTTATTAATTTGTTTTATTGTTATTGTTGGAAAATGTTAATAAAATATAAGAAAAAAGAAACCGAAAATTATGTATACAAAGTAGAAAAGGGAGTATACTTGAAAAATATGCAATTAATTATACAAAAAAATGGCCAGAGTGGTAATTTTTGGTTTGACTATTCAAAGGAAACATCATTAGATGTAAATTATGAAACTACTAAACAAAAGGGGAACATGAAATAAATTACACAGTGATATAGATGATTGTAATGTATGTAATACAACCGAGGGTGTGGAAGCTCAAATACATGACAAAAAAAAGGCAAAAAAGAGAACCGGCATGAAGCATTGTTTTGAAACTGGTAATACTGATACTTACAAAATTGAGATCTGGTTCAGGAAAAAAATAAAGGGAAGGCACTGCTAAGTGTATTACATAGAAAGAAAGATGGCAAGGGCGTTACTAGAGATAGCACAGAAAAAAACGAAAGAGTACAAATATTACAAATACAGGAACTGGGAAAGAGAATGATAATTTATTTTCTGTTAGATTAAATGTAAACCGCCACCAGTACTGTTAGCCAACAGGGTGCTGGCGGAAATTGGGCTACTGTTGGCCGAAGGAGAAGAGGAGGGCGAAGGCGTGCCCGAAGGCAGGAAGATAGGAGGAAGGTTAGGAGTGTAGCAGTGAGGGTAGGAACTTTGAATGTTGGCAGTATGACTGGTATAGGAAGAGAGCTAGCTGATATGATGGAGAGAAGGAAGGTTGATATATTGTGTGTGCAAGAGACCAGATGGAAGGGAAGTAAGGCCAGGTGTTTAGGAAACGGGTTCAAATTGTTTTATCATGGTGTGGATGGCAGGAGAAATGGGGTAGGGGTTATACTAAAGGAACAATATGCCAAGAGTGTTTTAGACGTGAAGAGAGTGTCTGACAGAGTGATGTTTATGAAGCTCGAAATTGATGGTGTAATGATGAATGTTGTTAGTGCATATGCTCCTCAAGTTGGGTGTGCGATTGAAGAGAAAGAGAAATTTTGGAGCGAGTTGGATGAAGTTATGGTGAGTGTACCCAAGGGTGAGAGACTAGTGATTGGAGCGGACTTTAATGGGCATGTTGGTGAAGTGAACAGAGGGGATGAGGAAGTGATGGGTAGGTATGGTGTTAAGGAGAGGAATGCAGAAGGTCAGATGATTGTGGATTTTGCGAAAAGGATGGACATGGCTGTGGTGAATACGTATTTTAAGAAGAGGGTGGAGCATAGGGTGACGTACAAGAGTGGAGGAAGATGCTCACAAGTTGATTATATACTATGTAGGAGGGCCAGTCTTAAGGAGATTGGAGACTGTAAAGTGGTGGCAGGGGAAAGTGTAGTTAAGCAGCATAGATTGGTGGTATGTAGAATGACGTTGGTGATCAAGAAGAGGAGGAGGAATGTGAAAGCTGTGCCAAGGATTAAATGGTGGAAGTTAAAAAGGGTGATTGTGAAGTGGAGTTTAGGGAAGAGTTAAGACAGGCACTGGGAGGCAGTGGAGAGTTACCGAATAGCTGGGTAACTACAGCAGAACTAGTAAGGGTGACTGCTAGAAAGGTGCTTGGTGTGACATCTGGACAGAGGAAGGAGGACAAGGAGACCTGGTGGTGGAATGAGGAAGTACAGGAGAGTATACAGAGGAAGAGGCTGGCGAAGAAGAAGTGGGATTGTCAAAGAGATGAAGAAAGTAGACATGAGTATAAGGAGATGAGGCGCATGGCAAAGAGAGAGGTGGCAAAAGCTAAGGATAGGGCATATGGAGAGTTGTACGAGAGATTGGACACTAAAGAGGGAGAAAAGGACCTGTACCGATTAGCTAGACAGAGGGACAGAGCTGGGAAAGATGTGCAGCATGTAAGGGTGATAAAGGATAGTGAGGGAAAGGTACTCACAAGAGAGGAGAGTGTGTTGAGTAGATGGAAAGAGTATTTTGAGAGGCTGATGAATGAAGAGAATGAGAGAGAGAGAAGGTTGGATGATGTGGGGATAGTGAATCAGGAAGTGAAACAGATTAGCAAGGAGGAAGTAAGGGCAGCTATGAAGAGGATGAAGAATGGAAAGGCTGTTGGCCCAGATGACATACCAATGGAAGCATGGAGGTGCTTAGGAGAAATGGCAGTGGAATTTCTAACTAGATTGTTTAATGAAATTTTGGAAAGTCAGAGGATGCCTGAGGAGTGGAGAAAAAGTGTTTTGGTGCCTATCTTTAAGAATAAGGGTGATGTGCAGAGCTGCAGTAACTACAG
The DNA here is from genome assembly GCF_019279795.1 of Protopterus annectens. Classification (NCBI taxonomy): domain Eukaryota; kingdom Metazoa; phylum Chordata; order Ceratodontiformes; family Protopteridae; genus Protopterus; species Protopterus annectens. Next base: position 507,787,425 of record NC_056727.1, on the reverse strand, counting down.
AGGGATAAAACTGATTAGTCACAGCTTGAAGTTATGGGAAAGAGTAGTGGAAGCAAGGTTAAGAAGGGAGGTGATGATTAGTGATCAGCAGTATGGTTTCATGCCAGGAAAGAGCACTACAGATGCAATGTTTGCTCTGAGAGTGTTGATGGAGAAATACAGAGAAGGTCAGAAGGAGTTGCACTGTGTCTTTGTAGACTTGGAGAAAGCATATGACAGGGTGCCTAGAGAAGAGTTGTGGTATTGTATGAGGAAGTCGGGAGTGGCAGAGAAGTACGTAAGAGTGGTACAGGATATGTACGAGGGTAGTGTGACAGTGGTGAGGACTGCAGTGGGAGTGACAGATCCGTTTAAGGTGGAGGTGGGATTACATCAAGGATCAGCTCTGAGTCCTTTCTTATTTGCAGTGGTGATGGACAGGTTGACAGATGAGATCAGACAGGAGGCCCCGTGGACTATGATGTTTGCAGATGACATTGTGATCTGTAGTGAGCGTAGGAATCAGGTTGAGGAGACTCTGGAGAGGTGGAGATATGCTCTAGAGAGCAGAGGAATGAGGGTCAGCAGGGCTAAGACAGAATATATGTGTGTAAATGAGAGGGAGGGTAGAGGAATGGTGAGGATGCAGGGAGTAGAGTTGGTAAAGGTGGACGAGTTTAAGTACTTGGGATCAACAGTTCAGAGTAATGGTGAATGTGGAAGAGAGGTGAAGAAGAGAGTACAGGCAGGGTGGAATGGGTGGAGAAGAGTGTCAGGAGTGATTTGTGACAGACGGGTATCCGTAAGAGTGAAAGGGAAGGTCTACAAGAGTGTAGTGAGACCAGCTATGTTATATGGGTTGGAGACAGTGGCATTGACAAAAAGGCAGGAGTCAGAGCTGGATGTGGCAGAGTTAAAGATGTTAAGATTTGCAATCGGTGTGACTAGGATGGATAGGATTAGGAATCGGTATATTAGAGGGTCAGCTCATGTTGGACAGTTTGGAGACAAAGCAAGAGAGACGAGATTGTGTTGGTTTGGACATGTGCTGAGGAGGGATGATGGGTATATTGGGAAAAAGATGCTAAGGATGGAGCTGCCAGGTAAGAGGAATAGAGGAAGGCCTAAGATAAGGTTTATGGACGTGGTGAGAGAGGACATGCAGGCGGTTGGTGTGACAGAGCAAGATGCAGAGGATAGGAAGAAATGGAAAGAGATGATCCGCTGTGGCGACCCCTAACGGGAAAAGCCGAAAGAGAATGATGATTAAAAATGTTTTAAGAGCATCTACATATGTGTAAATGATATGAAACTTTAAAGCGTGATTTAATTTGCCTGTTAGGCACTACAGTAGTCATATAAGTAAGAACAATTTCAAATATGTGAAAAAGAACGTTTATAGATAGTGGATACATTTATTCTAGAATTGCTGTTTTATTAAAAAATAGAAATATTAAACTGCAGGATGCAACTGTTAATAGCCCTGATATGCTTACAGTATCATAGCTAAAGGCTAGCAATGTCACAAGTGTGAAAAATGGAACCATTACCAGAAGTTTTGCAAATCAAGTAAGCCTCACTCCATTGTAAAGAAAGGTCACACAAAGAAGCAAACTGATCAAGTAGAGCCAAAACAGTTAGCTTTCTATGTGAATGGTGTCTCAGTACTTGGAAAAAGAACTGATGCACTAAACTTATGAACAAGGAGTGAAGTGTTTTGTACAGTTCGGATCAATGGCAAATCCACAGAGCTCAAAGAAGACACTGGGTTAAAGTGTAATGTTATATCAGCAGACACATTTGCAAAAGTGAGAACTAAGGAACAACTCAATGTGACCAGCAGTGCGACACTTGTTGCGTATGGAGGTGAAGAATATCAGACCAAAGGTTCAGTAATACTTTCATGTTATTTAGCTGAAAACTGTTACAACTTATTATTCTGTGCAGTCCGATGACCAGTGCAATCTTTACTAGGTCTCAAAGACAGTTTGAGAATGAATCTGCTTTCTTTTGCCAAAGAATTTCATTATGTAATTGCAGTTCCAAGTTCAAGTTTTTCCCAAGCCATTTTCTCAGAGTATGCTGATGTTTTCGATGACAAGTTGGGCAAACTTCTAGTTGTGTATTCCATGAAGTTGGATCTAGAGATCACTCCAGTAGTCAGACCACCAAGAAAAGTTCCAATAGCAATGCAAAATAAAGTCAAAGCTCAGCTGGATAAGATAGTGCAGCAAGGTGTGATTTGTTCAGTCACAGAAGCAACTGAATGGGTGTTGTCCATGGTAACCACTCGTAAGTAAGGCTCAGACGAAATCAGAATATGCATTGAACCTAGAGATTTGAACAAAGCACTAGAAAGGCCATATCATCCAATCCATAGAGTTGAGGAAGTTGTATCTCTAATACCGAATGCCACTGTAGTTTCTGTTTTGGATTCAAAGAGTTCATTTTGGCAAGTGATGCTTGATCAGAAATCCTCATTTCTAACTACTTTTGGTACTCCATATGGCAGATATAGATTCCTAAGGATGCCATTTGGAATAAATTCTGCAAGTGAAGTCTTTCAGTGTGCAATGAAACACATTTTTTCAGGATATTCTTATGCCAAAATAGTAGACGATCACTTAGTTGGAGGCAATGGTGAAGCAGAGCATGACTGAAACCTCAAGAAAGTTCTTGACAGAGCACATGAAGTAAATATGAAGCTCAATCCTCTGAAGTGCAGATTCAGACTTCCAGAAGTAACCTGTGTTGGACATTTGTTTACAAGTACAGGCTTAAGACCTGACCCAACCAAACAAACAACTATTTTAGAGATGTCAGCACCAGATAATGTGCAAAGTTTACAGCATTTTCTAGGCATGGTCAATTATTTAGGCAAGTGTATACCAGATTTCAGTGATTTGACAGCACCTTTGAGAGAGCTAACATGCAAAAATGTTGCATGTTCATGGCTGCAATATCATCAGAAGGCATTTGATGACCTTAAGTAGAAAATTGCCACCCCACCTATGTTAAGGTACTATGATGTGAATAAAGCAGTTGTTCTTTCCTGTGATGCTTCAAAATTTGGTCTAGTTGCAGTTATTCTTCAAGAGGGCAGACCAGTAGCCTATGCATCTAGGACCCTTACCCAAACTGAGATGCATTATGCTCAAATCAAGAAAGAGCATTTGGCGATAGTTTTCATATGTTCCAAGTTTCACGATTATATTTATGGTCGAACGATCCAGATAGAAACTGAGCACCACCATCTAGTTTCCATTCTAAAGAAGCCTATGCATTCTGCATAAGCAAGATTACAAAGAATGATGCTCAAATTGTAAAAGTACAATTTCAAAATGGTCTACACTAATGGCTGATACCTTATCCAGATCACCTATAAGTTCAACAGAATAGCTTGATGGTGAAACCTTTGACTTTGATGTAATGTCAGTGTGTAATTACTCTACCACTAGACTTGAAGAGTTGAGAGATCACACTACGACTGATCCAATTTCACAAAAGCGTAGCCACTACATCAATGTCGGATGGCTGCCAAAGCAATCTAGTATATCACCTGAGTGCAATTGTATTTTCCTTACAGAGATGAATTGTTGATGGAAGATGGCATTATTTTCAATGGTCCTAAAATTGTTGTCCCTGCTTCTTTACAGCAAGAATATATTTGAGTTTGGCATCATGGTCACCAAGGTTTATTATCCACTAAAAGAAAGGCAAGAGAATTGGTATTTTGGCCTTCATTATCAAAAGACATTGATAGAATTCTTTCTTCTTGTTCAGTATGTAATAGTACCAGAGTGCATTTGCAAAGAGAATTGCTTCAGCTAAATCCAATACCTGAATTACCTTGGTCTACTGTAGCTACTGATATCTTTGATTGGAACAATCAACACTATTTAGTTTTGGTAGACTCTTATTCAAATTGGTTTGAGCTTGATCTACTACCAAACTTAACCTCAACTGCTGTTATTACTAAGTTGAAACATCATTTCTCAGTTCATGGTAGTCCACACAAACTTTACTCTGACAATGGTACTCAATTTACTAGCCAGTTGTTTCAGAAATTTGCAAAAGAATGGGACTTTGTACACGTCACTAGTAGTCCTGAATATCCTCAATCCAATGGTCTAGCTGAATGAGCAGTACAGAGTGCAAAGCAATTACTTGAAAAGTCAAAGCATGACAATACCGATGGATTCTTAAATTTACCATATCTCAGAAACATACCTTGTGATGATATTCTTGGATCACCTGCTCAAAGACTACTTTCCAGACAAATTAGTACTATGCTACCTATTTCCTCAAGTTTGTTACAGCCTAACTCTAAGAACAATAAAAACATCAAGGCTCAATTGTTGAAGAAGCATAATATCCGGAAATCTAGTTATGACAGAGCGAACAGATTGCTTTGTTCGTTGAGGGAAAAAGAGATGGTACGAATTCAGACAACAAAAGGTTTTGATTGAATAGGATAGATTACAGGCATCTGTAAAAAGCTGAGATCCCACTTGGTAAGCTCCGAGGGTGTGGAGTATAGGAAGAATTGCAGGCATCTTCTTCCTGTACCGGAATTATCATCATTGCAATTACAGCATTGTATTTGTGATGCAAACTCTAAATCAAAGAATGAGTCAGACATTGTTTCCAGACCAGAATGTGTTCAAAAGTCTGATTCCGTTCCAGAGAGTAACTCAAATGTATTAGATAAAGCAAAATGAACCATTGTAAAAACAAAGAAGAATCAGTACAAAGAAATAGCACAACGTACTATACTAGTTTGTCTTCTAGGGCTTCATCAGTGGAAAAGAGAACATATTATCTAAAGTGTTCATAAATACACATTATAATCTCATTTGCGGAAAGGACTGAAAACGTGTAACTAGGTTGCATGTACCATAAAAATGCACTTGCATTAATAAAAGAAAAGAAAAAAGTGGAATATTCTTAGTGTAGCTGATAAATCAATAAGGCTAAAATCTAAAGTCAGAAATAAGAATAAACATATAAAATAATTTATTAACCTCATGAAACATGTATTGCATAAATACAAAACATATTAATAGAATGAAATGGACATTGCATGCTTCAAGCCTGACAATGTACCTCTACCCAGCTTACAAATCCAAACTATTTTTTTTGCATTCCAGAAAAGTTAAAATATGTATAGGTATACTATTAACTAGACAATCAATCCCTTCAAAAAGAAAGGTTTACTGTGGATGACTGTAATGATGTTTAACTAATGCAATAATAATGTCAAGCATTTAAGGGAATTATCAGGTCTTAAACTTTCATGTGGTTTTGCCTGCATAGCTTAAACCACACCCATGGGTAGCTAAATATGCAGAATAAAAGATTAGAAACTGTTAGTGTAATATAGGTCACCAAAATGATAACAACAGACATCTTAGACTTTAGTCACATATCTGCATAAAAACAATTAAGACAGGGAGTGCAACCAACCGTTTTAGGTAATACTGAACTAGTAATTTTTGGATTTCATTGCCTTTAAAGGTAGTGTTTTAAAATCAGTCTCTGTCTGTAACTTATACAGGGATAGTTTATAATAAATCACAAATGCCATTGGTCTCTCTGTAAAACATGTCTCTGCTTTTCCAGAATCCTTCTCAGTGACCCACTATTAGTACTGCTTTTGTTTTATTTATTTGACTATGTTAACAATATAGATGGACTGGTCTAAGGACCTTTTCAGCCATGACCCAAGCAAATGATAGAAGTGGTATACTACAGTAAAGCAATAAAACACAACAATTTACAAATATAGCATGGTAGCAAATAGAAATATATCAGCGGTATGCAGAAATCAGTACATAATGTAGTAACACACTTAACTAATGTGGTAAGTACAAAGACTGCCATCTCTAACTTTAAATCAACATAATAAATTTAGTTACAAAAGATTAACTGTAGCATCGTAATGGTAAGCCCTACTAATGAACATTAATAACATATATACTATGAGTCTTAAAACAATTGAATAAGTATATATTTTTTTCTAACTGAACATAACATTAACTACAGTATTGGAAACACATGCATTTATAGTGCTCATTAAGTGTTCCTTAAGTCTTTCTCTGAATTACCTAGTAGTCCCCTAATAGTATTAATTACTGTAGAATGCAATTCCAGGAGGCATGTGTGACCTTGGAAAAAAGCCTTCTCACCTAAGGTAAGATTAACCTCATGAAGGAAAGTAAATACTGTGGGAAGAAATATCCAGGGAATTATTAAGGCTAGGCTTGTATAGGCCCTAGGGCCAATAGCCAAGTATCAACCTATGAACCTATAAATACTGGTCTCATCCTAAGGTGAAAGAGGTAACGTCATAAACAAATGATATTAAATCTTGTCTACACAGTGAAGTGTAACAAATCTGTTAAGGAAGGATCCTGTAATATCTTCAGTAGCATAATACTGAAATAACCAAAAGTTATTTAGGTATGCATTCAGTATGCTGAAATGCCTCATTCATATACTTACTGTCATTTCACCTTTGACTGATATGGCAGTATAATTCACTGTACATAACTAGTGACTGATTTTCATTGTAAACAGTATGATACATGCTCAGAAATTTAAAGTTTAGACAATTTTCAAATCAAGTGCTGAGGTTGGCAGCTACTTATATACCAAACTGAATTAAAAGTATTTGGTTTTCTATATAAATCTATGGTCACATTAATATCAGAACTTGTTAATGCATTTATTTTCAAAAATGTTTGTCATATAGCACTTGACTTAACATTCATTTGATAAATCTATATATTTTAAAATGCAAGTTGCAAAGAATTACTAAAACTTTACATACAAGAAGCACTTTTAAGTAAACATCTTAATTATTCAATGTATTCTCTTAACTATAAAGATTCAAAAGAAGAAAACAAGTTTGTCAGTTAACTGTCTGCAAGGAATTAATATGGTTTCAAATAACTGAATACTTGTAATAATGAATAGATTGTATCAATGTTATGAAAGAGAAATATGAATATTGCAACACTGAATTATGGAATTGTAAAATATCTGCATCAGGACATATATATTACAAAAAAACTTATTTAGATGGAGGATTCAACATACCCATCCTGGCAAATGACCCTAAAAACAACAGATGATATATGTTTGTTTATAAGGGAAAGAGGATCTCAGTTAAGGGAGAATTCTTATTCAGGAAATGTGACACTTTGGTTTTGTGCTCTGCAGTCAAGTGTTGGGATGATAAATTTTCTGCAATATATTCAAATAATCTTGAAACTGTGGAGGGGGTTGACAGGTTCCAGTAACAGGTGATAGCCTTCTTCACTGCCACTAACATCACGATATATAGTAGGTAAGACTTAGTCGGTTCAGGGATTAAACTAAATTAACTTTATAAAGTATATGTCACATGGTAAGCTGCTCAGCGTGAGCCAAAATGCCTCCCAAAATGGATGAATGTTATGGCAATCCACCATGATGTGTAACTATGTAGCTGAGGTGACTGAATCCTGACATCTCCAGCATCTCAGGACTATAGAAGGATACATTTTAGATATTTATTCAGCGGTCAGAAACAAATTGTGCAATGGTTTCTACATGTATAATCACCATTTAGAACATTCCCATAACAATACTGAGATAGAAATTGTTACTAATACCAAATTATTAGGAGTCACCATAGATAACCTGTCATATGACAAACACATTCTTAATGCCATAAAAAAACTCACTTCAAACTAGGAACTCTCTACAGATAAAATAACTTCCTGGACCCAAGCTCTAAGAAAACTAATACCTATCTTATCCCCTCCCTTCTCGACGGTGCTCCCATATTCACTAACCTGCATATCTCTCTCAAAACTAAACTTCAGTCTTGTTACTATAAAATTGCAAAATTCGTCACTAACTCATCCTACCGTACCCATCTCTGCAACGCTCTCAAGGAACTAAACTGGCTGGAATTCCCCCATTATCTCAACCACCTACAACTAACTACAGCACAAAAAATAATATATAAGCCTGATAGCTGCCCAGTCTTAAAAGGCATCTTCCACACCTACTGTCTCACTAGAAATCTCCGCTCAAATAATAAGCAACTTATAGACGTATACAAACCTAAAAAAGAGCTGGCGAGTGTCTCTCTTCTAATGCCATAGCTAAACTCTGAAACAACCTCCCTAATAACATTACCAGAATTGAACAGCCAAAAAGTTCCAATCTCACTCTGAAGAACTACCTCTACAACTCTTGGACCTGTCTTTACCAAACTTAACACTCCCCCCTTCACCACCTCCTCCCCACCACTTCATCTCTACCTTTCCTAATATCCCACCTACCTTCCTACTTCAAATCTCAACTCTCTAAACACTACATACTAACACATGTATACCCTCCCTCGTATCTATTGCACTTCACTCAAACCTATCCATCTCTTCTAATATTATTCCTATAAAGTATTAATCCATTGCCCCACAAATCCCTACCAGACATTGTTATTTATTATTTCTTTGTGTAATATATACTTGTAAGATATATACCTTTTAAAGTGATGCATTGAAATATTGTATGCTCTAAACTATCTGGTTGCATATTTTGATTATCTAATGTATTGTATCATTATACTGTTTTATCTGTTAATGACTGTACTAGCGCTTTTCTCCCCGGGCCTCTGCTGAAAATGGATTCCTGACCCAGTCGGACTTTCCCGGTTATCAAATGTCAATAAATAAATAAATAAACTAAATATGAAATAACTTGAAAAGGATTGGTCATTATGGCTGTCAGTGTTTCTCAAATGGTGAACCCTCTTTTTCTCTTAATTATAGTTGAACCAAACTGTTCACAAAGCTCTGAATACAAAAGGAAAATATACTTAGTAAAAGTCACCATGTATGGTGCATTATTTGTAATAAACTGATGCAGGGGGATGGATAGTACATGCCGAAGCATGTTAATGTCTATTCTGGCAAGGATCACACAGAGTAGCTGCAAATGAGAAAACTGACTTCTCTGAAGAAGGGAAATTCAGAAGTCAGGTCCTCAAAAGTTTTAGAAATTGCACCGTCTAATTGTTGATAATTAAAATAAATGCCATACACTGCCATTATTTCATTGGAAATGTGGGTCACAAAAGTGAAAATCCTGGAATATCTTCAAGATGGGAGAGAAGGAGAACAAGGACTCCTGATGAATCAACTGTCTTAATAAGGGCATTCCAAGAATGAAACAGAGCATTTATATAATGAAAAAAGCTAACCATGAGAAACTTTTAAACTCATTCATGCCTACTGCACCTTTTTATATTTCCAGTTAAGATCTATAGTGTCTTATGGCTTCCAGACCTTTTGTGGGTCTGGCTCCATTAACTAAGTTAGTTGCTAGCTAATAATGTGCTGTATTAGAAAGGGCAAGGAACAATTAACAAATTTACACTACAATTGTTAATCTAGGATGGCCCCTACTTCAAAAGTTCATATTTGTTTGCTACTTATTATTCATATTTTCTAATTTGTGTAGAGATGTAGTATGAAATGCCATGGTCTGAGACAGGAAAATTCATTGTCAGTGCCAGTTTTTATCATACTATACTAGAGATAATGTTAGTTGTTAACTAGTAATTATGAAAAAACAATACTTCTATGTGTTCTTCAAAAGTCAAGTGAGTTTCAAACTATTGCATGGCATCAAATGAAACCTTAGATGTTGTTGAAGAAAACTGTCATTGATATTTGCACTATAAGCTGCACATCTTAAGAGATATTCAGGGTTATATATATTGCTAATGATACAAATAAGCTTATATTTTCATAAGTATCTAAATAAATGTGCTCAGAGAGAAAAAAATATTGCTGTCATTTGAAAGCTTGTGTCTGGTTAACAAAAGTGTTTTAACAATATATGTCTTGGTTATAGAGTTTCTAAGATATGACAATTTGTGAAAGTTTAGCAATAAATATATTTCTGGATTTGTTTGCATTATATGGTATTTTAGAATTTATGCAAAGACTATAAATGACTATAAATGTGAGTTTTACTGTAAAGAATATTTTTTCATGACAACATTGCTATCTGTTACAGTTTTAATAGCTTTTTTGTTTAAAAATGTATATTTATTTTTCATATTTTAAGTTGTTTTTCAGAAAATACTCTGTAGTACAGGAATAAAAGATGATTGACTTCAATAATTGGATTAGTTTCTGGTGTCATTCCAAGGGAGTACAATATTTGTCAGTTTGGGAGGATACAATCAACAGACCAAGTTGCTTTGTCAGGTGGACTTCCATGATGGCTACACAATGAGAAACAACTTAATTTCAGATCTCCCAGAATGAAAACAGAAACTCAGAAAAGTAAACCATTGAATTTGTCTTTTTGGATAAATTCAGTTACTTGCTAGTAAGAGTATTGCATGGATGCCAGAAAAGAAAAAAATATAGAACCTGAAAGAAAATCAATCACAAAAGGTGATGAGAAAACAATGGCTGGGAAGAATCCTGCAACTATGCAGCAAAAAGGAGCTCAAACTCCAGCTTTGGTACAATACATGACTTATGGTAATCTAGAGGAAAAAAATAAGTCAAATGTGCTCAGAGCTGATTAAAATAAATGAAATACTGAAGAGTATATCAGCTCAAAAACAAAAGGCTGGAAAAATGCAATAAGCATAAAACAGATATTCAGAGGAGTTGATAAATCTGCAAAAAATCAAAGGTCAGAATGAAGAAAAGGGTGGCTGGGTATGAGACTGCTCAAGAAGAGATCTTTCAAAAATGGTAGGATTAGAGAAGAGAGCACATAGAGAAAACCTGAGATTTTCTGCTTTACCAGAGAAACTGGATGGAACAGGCCATATTCATGTTATGAAAATACAAATAAACAACTCATCAGCAAGAGTTGTTATTTGAAAGAGCACATTGTGTGCATGCTCCAAACCTAGCCACAAGAAAGCAGCCAAGACTTCTAATAGTAAAGACACAATCCTACCAGCAGAAAGAGTTGATTCTAATAAAACTGTGGCAGAAGGACAAAGTACTAAAAGTTAGAGATAGTAAAGTGTTTTTAGAAAATTATTACTAACTATATTCCAGGCAGAAGAGGAAGAAACTTATTCCAACAATCAGAGAATGTCAAGAAGCAGGTGTGAAATTCAAGCTGCTGTATCCAGATATCTTGAGAATATCAGTAAGCACAAAAAGAAAGTGGTGGAATCAAACAGACCCAAAAGAACAATAATATAAAATAAAAAGTTTGTCCATCAAAAAGTGAGATATCAAACAGAAGGGGATTCTGCTTCTCATTATTTTAACAATAAAGCTCATAAAGAGGCATTGCTGGTGAAATATTTTCCAGTGTTCCAAAGAAAAGTGCTTGGGAGACAGAAAAAAGCACAGGAGTTGACTTGAAGAACCAGGAGTATTTTGGAAATAAACCAGAGACTGGATTTGGGAGATGGTGATCAACAGGAAGAAAACCACCAAATCAGAAATTAATGAATAAATGTGGGATTACAAAGCATCAATCACATTTGTGAAATATGGCAGAACAAGAAAACCTAGAAATATTGGACTTTTTTGACTTTGTTAAATTTATAGGGGACTCCAAAACATATTCCCTACTTCATGTCATTAATATATGGAAGAACATTAAGGAGAAGGGAAGAGGAAGGAAAGGGTTAACTGTAAGCAAAACAGTTTTTATTCTTAACAGTATTTAAAAAAATATAACATATACTACATGTTATAAAGTAAAGCTTTTTCAGTTATACTAAAGTAAGCAGGTGCCCTTTTTACTCTTCTTTTTTTTCTTCTACTTGGGCACTGCAATATAAAAAGAGAAGAAATCCTGGTCAAAAGAGCATGATATAAATAAAACTGATATGCTTTTTCTTACTTTTGCATAGGGGAATGATTGGATTAAGGCCTGTGGTTTGAGCTAACAACTTTTAAGATCTAATAACAAGTTTTAAGGGGAACCAAGTAAATAAAAGAGCACTGAATGTAATGCAAAGTTTTTCTCTAGCAATTAAATGTTAATAGAACAACATGAAAAGCTTGTAGTTGAAGGTAACTGTGCATCTGGTTATCCTGTTTCTATGTACACAAGCTGATAAGGGCAACAAAAACAGAATACTCTTCTGAAAGCATTCATGTTGTTTTCTACATCTGGAAGAGGAATACAGATAAGACAAAAACAGCCAGCACTCAGTGTAAGTAGAATCACTGACTGTACCATGCATCTTAGCATGGATAACATTCATTATAGGTCAATTCAAGCCTGTGCATGCAAGTGTTAATCTGGGGCAATTGCTCCTATTAGGAGGGTTAAACTTCTTGATCTGAAGATGAATATAGTTTTGTGTGTTTTGTATTAAATTAATAGGCTATGTGGTTTGTCTGGAGGTATGTTTGTTTTGTTGTTTGAGGGTTTTATTAAAACAAAAAGTCTTGTTAGATGTGACATAGGTTCAAATGGATATGACAAAAAACAGCTGTATAAAAGGTCAACCTGTCAATCTTTAATGTATGCATGCAACACAAAAGCTACAACTAGACATTTTTTTAAAAAAAGCAGTTATACATAACAGGTGGGAATAATAATGTCTTACCATAATGACAACACTTTCCATATTATCTTTAAGTATAAATGGCTTCACTTTTGACATCATCTCCAACTCATAGTCTTAATCTGTATGGTTTCCACCAACTAATATCTTCCCCTAACAGGACTAACAGAAACTCTACTTTGGGATCAATAATAGTCTGGATCCTTACTTCTTATCCTACTCCCTACTATAACCCCGGTATTCTCTCTAACTCACTAAGTGATCATTCTCCTACCTATATACACAGATACTCCCAACACTCACCCAAAGAACACCTTTACAGAAAATGTTGCAATCTGACTCATTTCAATCCAGACAAGTTCAACTATACCTTGTTCAACATAAACTAGACCTTTCTTAATAACCTCCCCCTTAATGATGCTGTAACTACTTTCAGCAAGCTATTATTAGATGTACTAAACTCCATGGCACCTTCTAGAAAAATCAGGGTAAAATCAAATTGTGCCCCCAGCTAACTAAGCAAATACATGTTATTATGCATCAGAGACATGCTGCCTGTAAAACTTGGGTCAAAAATAAAACTGCCTTGCTTCAACATTACAAAGAACTTAGAAACATGTGTAAACAACTAGTCATAAAAGATACTCTGCTACCAACCTCTCTCACTGCACTCTGGCTCACTCCTCTTCTCTACCCCCCCCCCATTCCTACCCTCCTCCACTCCCATCAGCTTTATACTCTCTATACTCCTCATATCCCCTTTCTAACCAATCCCCTTACCCACTCTATTTCCCTCTCCCATCTACCTTTATCTCCTCCTGCAATACTTCTCCTCCCCTCTAATCTGCCTTTGTCCCTCCTCACTTACTCATCTACTTCTCATTATAACTATAATACCTATCAGTTACTCACAGTCACAAAATTATTCTCCAATATGTCACCTCATTACCTAACAATCCCCCTTCTCCTCCTACTGTCACTGTCCACATCATACCATATACCACTGCATTACCTAGTACCAACACCAACTCTAACAGCCACTACCCTCATGTCAACCCTCACACACTTGTAATCTCTCCTTCCCAATTTCCAGTCTCTACCTCTAACATCTTTATGATCAAGATATATCCTAATGTTTTACTTTCCACTTGTATACAACCTAAAACTCTCTGCACTCTAGATCTACTCTACTCTTTGCTTACTTTATTTGATACACTAATACTGGATGGTGACATCCACCCCAACCCTGAACCACCTACCTCTACCTCTCACAAACACCTTCTACCTCATCCACTCAGACACTACCCTAAGTCCATATTCCAGCTTCTAAACCTCTTACTATTTTCTCTCTGAATATCCAAAGCACTCTTAACAAAACTACAGAATTGCACTCATGGATCTACCTCAACTCTCCCCATATCTTAACCCTCTCAGAAACCTGGTTAAAGCCTCACATCTCTAACTCAGAAATCCTTCCTCCAGGCTACATTATCTTTCTTCCAGACAGAGCAAATAAGAGAGGCGTGGGTGTTGCCATCCTCTACTCAGACCAACTTACTCTCTCTCCACTCTTACCTTCCATACCCAGCTTTACTCCTGCAGAGATCCTGATTGTTAATTGTCATCTTAACCCCCATAAAAAGTTTTCCATTCCATCCATCTATATCCCCCAGGTGACAATATCCCTGTTCTTGAAAACTTTCATTCCTGCCTCACCCAAAATGTTTCCTATGAAATCATTATACTTGGTGATGTTAACATAGATTGGGCTTCACTTTCTTCTTTATCTCCAACTCATAGTCTTAATCTGTATGGCTTCCACCAACTAATATCTTCCTCTACCAGGACTAACAGAAACTTTGGGATCAATAATAGACTGGATCCTTACGTCTGATCCTACTCTCTACCATAACCCCGGCATTCTCTCTAACTCACTAAGTGATCATTCCCCTACCTATATCCACAGATACTCCCAACACTCACCCAAAGAATACCTTCAAAGAGGGATGCTGCCCGGAAAACTTGGGTCAAAATAAAAACTCCTGCCTTGCTCCAACATTACAAACATGTGTAAACAACTAGTCATCAAAGATAAAAATCATTCTTTGCCACCAACCAACACAGTCTACATAAAAACCCAAACAAATGTTGGTCTTCCGTAAATAAAATCCTCTACCCAGGTAACCCTCCTACCCCCAACCCATACTCTCTTAATACTGCCTCAGAGACTGCTGCTCTATTAAATAATTACTGAATAGGCACAATTCAAAGATTAACTCAAAACAGTTTCACTGCCTCTTCTCAGCCTTCACATCCCAGTCCTTCTTCCTCCAATACCTTCACCCTACAACCAGTTTCTACTGCTTTCATCAAATCCCAACTGAATACACTCAAGCCCTGCTCTCCCTCTGTTGACAAACTACCTTCCTACTTTCTTAAAATCACTGCCAGTTCTATTGCTTACCCTGTCTCTGTTCTTATTAATCGATCTATTACCAAACCTCTTGTCCCAGAAATATGGAAATCCTTCTACACAATCCCTCTTCACAAAGGAGGAAACTCCACTGACCCATCCAACTATCGTCCCATTGTTATACTATCCCCTCTCTTCAAAATTCTAGAAAAATGTGTCCACACCCAGCTACTTAAACACCTGATCAGTAATAAGCTTCTTACTCCCACCCAGCATGGTTTTAGACCCCACCACACCACATCCACAGCTCTCATTCTCCCAAACAGTAGCAGAAGCCCATGAAAACAACCTACTTGTTTCCTGTCTATTCCTTGACCTCTCCAAAGTATTTGATACTGTCTCTCACTGTAAACTGATAACTAAACTTTATGACCTTCATCTCTCTACCCCCTCTATAAAATGGTTCTCTAGCTATTTATCTAATAGAAAACAATCCATATGCTGGCAAACTATCACCTCCCCATTTCTTCCTGTTAATACTGGTGTTCCCCAAGGATCTATTCTGGGTCCCCTCTTGTTCAACATTTTTACTAACAGCTTATACTCTGCTACCAACCTCTCCACACTCTTACAATATGCTGATGACTTCACCCTTATTACCAACACCTGTGGCATCTCAGAACTCCTTGTTCTTACCCAAGACACTTTTGCTTCCATCAAAACCTGGCTCACTGATAATCAACTAATACTAAATCCAAAACCAAAACTAAACTTCTACTTTTCCTTCCTAAAAAACACTGGCAGAACACAAATCCTCTTTCTCCATTACCTCCCTTAACAATACCATTATCACACCAGAACTCCATACTAGATCATTCAGTGTCACCATTGATGATAGACTTAAATTTGACTTACATATCCATCAATGCATAAAAAAAACAACCAGAAACTTGGTTTCCTGTACCGTAATCATAAATTGCATTCACCCTCCTCCAAACCCTCCCTAGCCCTGTCTCTGCTCTTACCCTGTCTTCTGTATGCAGCTTCAGTCCTTACTAACCTCAAGTCATCACTTCTTCCCAAATTACAGCAAACTTACAATAAAATAGCTAGATTTGCCTCTAATCTCCCCTATAAATCCCACCACTGCATTGCCCTTAAGTCATTGCAATGGCCTGAATTCCCTAAACAACTTCTTTCACAACTGCATATTACACACTCAATACTTTATAACCCCACTTTCTATCTCTCCATCTCTAATATTGTATCTCAATATAACCTCCATCGCCAACTTTGTACATCTGATAAACATCTTCTGAACATTTACAAACCATCAAAAAATATTGGAAAGTCCCTCTATGAATACTCTATAGCTCACACCTGGAACTCCCTTCCACTTAAGATAAATATTATCCCCCATAAGTTACAGTTCAAACTAGAACTCAAGCACTACTTACAAAAGACCTGCTCCTGCCCTTGTCAAGCTCCAACTTGAAACCTACTTGCTTTCTTCCTAATTCCATTCTTGATAACTTTAATTAGTATTCCTTTTATTCTCTCTTCTTTCTTCCATCATAGCATTCCTATTACAGTATGTCTATATTTTTGGTTCTTGTAAATACTTCTGCATATGGTTGATTCCTGCTGTTATTGTATTTGTTTTCTGAAACTAGTATATTACTGTGTATTTTTAGTTTGATTCCATTATATGTATAAGTTCTTGTCAACATACCTGTTGTAATTTTAGTCTTTTTTTGAATGTTTGTAATTGTATTTGGAGATTTTCCCCTTGGTCGCCACTGAAAATGGGCCCTTGGCTCAGTTGGACCAACCCGGTAAACAAATGACAATAAATAAATAAATAAATAAAAAAATAAAATATTACACAGGAACATGTACATTTAACTGAATGTTTTGATATGCATCCAATAACTATTTCAGATCATGTGCCAATAATAACTAAAATAAAAATGCAGGTTAGCGAAATAAAAATGAGATACTGGTGCTTCCCCACCTATCTGTTAAAAAGGGATAGGTGGTGGAAATTATTGGGTCTATATTATAATCTCGAATGTTTAATGGTTCGAATGCATAAACATTGAACTTTATGCATCAAACCATTAAACAATTGAAACTTCATAAAAAAAATTTAGAACAAAAAAAAAACCCTGCACCCCCCACACCCCCCGCTACTTAAATATACCAACTCCGAGATCACGCTACAATGTAGGAAAGAGAAATATTCCCTTTCCGTACCATACTATGTTAAAGTGCGATCTCGGAGTTGGTATATTTAAGTAGCAGGGCGTGTGGGGGTGCAAGGGGGCTTGCCCCCTGCTTAAACCCATTAAGGAAAGTATTTAAAGTTTACATTTTTTTAAAAGTCTTGGGATCATTAGTTCAGAGTAATGGTGAGTGTAGAAGAGAGGTGAAGAACAGAGTACAGACAGGATGGACTGGGTGGAGAAGAGTGTTAGGAGTGATTTGTGACAGAGGAGTACCAGTAAGAGTGAAAGGGAAGGTCTACAAGAGGGTAATGAGACCAGCTATGTTATATGGGTTGGAGACAGTGGCATTGACAAAAAGGCAGGAGTCAGAGCTGGACATGGCAGAGTTAAAGATGTTAAGATGTTAAGATTTGCACTGGGTGTGACAAGGGTGGACAGGATTAGGAACAAGTATATTAGAGGGTCAGCCTAGGTTGGAAGGTTTGGAGACAAAGACAGAGAGAGACAAGATGACAATGGTTTGGACATGTGCTGAGGAGGGATGCAGAGTATATTGGGAAAAAGATGCTAAGGATGAAGCTGCCTGGTAACAGGAAAAGAGGAAAGCCTAAGATAAGGTTTATAGATGTGGTTAGAGACGACATGCAGGTGGTTGGTGTGACAGAGCAAGATGCAGAGGACAGGAAGAAATGGAAACAGATGATCCACTGTGGTGACCCCTAATAGGAGCAGCCGAAAGAAGAAGAAAGAAAAAGAAGTTATGGAACTTCGATAATATGGTGTAAACCATATTGTATTCAATGTTTCGTAACTTTGAGATTATAATATAAACCCGAAATTATTTGGGAGGTATTAGGGAAAAAAGAAATTTCTTCAGAAAATATAGTTAAGCAGTGGGATAAAATGAAAGTGGATTTTAAAAATATGGTAGAAATAAAAGAAAAAGAGATATGGTTCAGTGGGCTCCCATCGATGTGGTAATTAGTGGGAACTGAGGTTTTCCCAAAGGGAATGACAACGCATTTTTTGGCATTAAGCTTAAGGCCATGGTTTCAACACCAGTCATTGGTCTCAGTGAGGCCTTTCTGTAGGATGTCAACATCACTTGGTGAGTTAATAATGGCTCCCAGCTTGCAGTCATCTATGAACTTGGTCAACCAGAGTCCCTCCGTGTTGGACTGGACATCTGAGAAGTAGATGCCAAACAAAAGAGGACCCAGGACCCAGGACTGATCCCTGTGGGAATCCACTCATGACTGGTCGGCAGTCTGACATGGAGTCTGCTACTTTCACACTGTGGGTTCTATCTGTGAGCCAGTTTGCAACCCACCTAGTGATATAGGGGTTGATGCCTAGTTTGGTGAGTTTATCAATAATTCCTTAGTAAGGAATGGTATCAAAGGCCTTGGCCAGATCGAGGTAGACTGTATGAACTGGCTTGCCCTCATCCACAGCTCTGGCGAGTGATGCAAAAAAGTCAACCAGGTTGAGCAGGCATGATCTATCTTTCACAAAACCAAATTGCATGGGATCTAGACTTTGGAGATTCCCTATATCCTTGTTAATTAGGTCCATGGTGATGCGCTCCATAGCCTTACATATCAGACTTATCAGGCTAATGGGGTGATAATTCCCAGGGTCTATAGTCGCTCCCCCTTTATGGAGAGGGATGACTATAGCAGTGGGCCATTCGGTAGGGACAAAGCCTGAGGTAAGGCTGTGATTGAACAGGGCACACAGATGTGGTGCCAGTTCACTTTGTAGTTCATGTAGAGCACATCCAGGGATACTAGCAGGTCCCATGGAAACTGTATTCTTGTCCTTGGACAATGCAGCTTTAACCTGTGCTGCAGTAATGCTGGGTGCCTGGCATTCCTCCGGTATTGTGATTTGTCCTTTAGGGGGGAGAGAGGCGTAAAGTTGGCACTGAATCTGTCAGAGAGTATGTTGTCAACATCTGTTGGCTCACTATAGGAGGTACCATTGTGCAGTAACTCAGAGAAAACCTGGGTATTGCCATGGAGATTCTTGATATAACTATAGAAGGCTTTGTGGTTGTTTTTAGTTTCTGCCACAATTCTGCCTTCATAGCTGGCTTTAGAGGTTTTGATGATGGATCTGAACTTTTTGTTGAGGCTAATAAAGGGTTTTTTCCAGTCTTGGGACTTTACCTTTTTCTGTAACAATTTCTTCCTTCTATTTTAGAGTTTATTAATGGCAGGGGACCACCAGATTGGCTTCCTTTTTTTGGAGGAGAGTGTCTTAGTTATGTTGGGTATGGCTAGTTCCATGCATTTATGTACATGTTCTTACAGTGCATTGGTGTATGATTTGGCAGTCATGCATTTATTTTCCATTGACATGGGTGCCATGAAGTTAGCCACCTCTGTTTTTAGGAGCCCAAAGTCAGCTTTGGAGAAATTTGTCATGGTGGTTACCTTTGTGTGTGTGTGTGGGGGTATAGGTGAGATGTGGATTTCCTTGGTGATTAGTTTGTGGTCGGATCTAACCAGGGACGAATTGACTATTGCTGTAGAGCAATGGTCGCCCATGTTAGTAATAACCAGGTTAAGGATGTTGCTTCCTCTAGTGGGGTAAGAATGAGCTGGTCCAGGTCATTGGAACTGATGAATTCCAGGAAGCATTGGGCCAGTGTATTGATGCATGAGTAGTTTTCCCAGTTGATGGACGGGTAGTTGAAGTCATTTAGTATGAGAGTGTTGGGTTGGACCCTAATAGTTTCCAAGGTGCTTAGGAATGTGGAGTGAAAGTCTTGGAACATGGTTGGGGACCTATAGCAGGCTATGACCTGAATCGCCATCTTACCCAATGTTAGTTGTACCTGAAGTATCTCAGATGCGTTATGCTGGGCTACTAGTCTGGATGTCTGCATATCCTTTATGAAAATGGAAACACCACGGCCTTTGGAGCTTTGGTCCATGTTCTGCGGCCGAAAGGTGTGGAATGAGTTATAGCCTGGTAGCACAGGGGTTCTTTCTGCTGCTTTAAACCAGATCTCTGTTACAGCACAAATGTTGATGTTCTCCATTTTGAGGAGTGCTTCGAGCAAGTGCATCTTGAGAGTTAGACTTCTAGTATTGAGCAGCATGACTCTCAGATTGCATTTATTTATAGCTGTTGCAGTGGTAATTTGGTCTTTGGAACATCACCTAAAAAAGGCATTATAAGGGTTGCAAAAGCCTTAGCCAGTATCTGGAAACTCAGGGGTGACAGATGCAGGCCATCTCTGGCAAAGCATTGAGGTCTGTCAATCATGTCATCCCAAGCAGACAGATACTGGATCCCCTTATAATGACTGAATTTCAAGGAGGCCCCTCCCTCCTTTGGAATGGGGAATATATTTATTTAATTATTTATTTATTTAACATTTGTTTATTTAACATTTGTTTACCAGGAAAGTCCGACTTAGAACGGAGCCAATTTTCAGCAGGGAGAAACACTCTAGATGCATGTCTTTGAAACATGGGAGGAAACTGGAGCACCAGGAGGAAACCCAGAGGAAACATACTGCAAGAGGGTCTCACGGCAACTAATGACTGGTTCCAAAGTCATGACTTCAAGCTAAATGCAAGAAAATGTATCATCATACCATTCATCAAAAACATGGCCTCTGCTGATTACCACATCAATGACAACCCCCTAAGCCCATAACCTGTGTTGAGAGACCTGGGTACTCAGGTTGATAACAACTCACATTCAACCATCATGTAGTGGCAGTGGTCAGAAAAGCCTTTTACTTGCTTCATTTTGTTATCCTACAAGAAAAGGAAGCCTGGAGGGATAGGTTCCTGACCCAGAGACTCCCCAGACTCTGGAATAGATTGCCCATACATGTCAAGCAGAGTGCCTCTTTGGACCTCTTCAAGAGGAACCTTGACGATTGGATGGGAGAAAGGAAATTCACCCCAGGGATCACATCAGTCACCCTGCTAGACAGGGGTCCAGGAAAGTAAATAATGTGGGAAGAAATAGCCAGTGAATTGTTATGGCTAGGCTTGTATAGGCCCTAGGGCTGATAGCCTAGTACCAACCTATGAACCTATGAACCAATCTGGTGGTCCTCTGCCATAAACAAACTCTACAACAGAAGAAAGAAACTGTTGCAAAAAAAGAGTAAAATCCCATGACTGGAGGAATTCCCTGGTCAACCTCAGTAAGAAGCTGAGATCCCTCATAAAATCCTCCAAAGCTAGTTATGAAAACAAAATTGCCACTGACTCTAAAGACAACCACAAAGCATTCTATAGCTATGTCAAGAATCTAAATGGGAACACTCAGATTTGCTCTGAGTTACAGCACAATGGCACTAAATATACAGACCCAACTGATATTGC
The DNA here is from genome assembly GCF_019279795.1 of Protopterus annectens. Taxonomy (NCBI): domain Eukaryota; kingdom Metazoa; phylum Chordata; order Ceratodontiformes; family Protopteridae; genus Protopterus; species Protopterus annectens. Next base: position 507,765,888 of record NC_056727.1, on the reverse strand, counting down.
CAACATCCTGGCAGATAGGTTCAGTGCTAACTTTACACACCTCTCACCCCCTAGAGGGCCCATCTCTATACCGGAAGAATGCAAAGTTCCTATAATCACGGCTGCACAGGTAAAAAACACACTCTCCAAAGCCAAGAACACAGCATCCATGGGACCTGACAATATCCCAGGCTGCATTCTACATGAACTACAGAATGAACTGGCATGCTACCTAAGTACCATGTTCAATCATAGCCTCACCTCAGGCTTTGTACCCACTGAATGGCACACTGTGACAGTTATCCCTCTCCACAAAGGGGGAGCCATGACTGACCCTGGGAACTACCGCCCCATTAGCCTGACGAGCCTGGTCTGCATGGCCATGGAACGTATCATCGTGGAACTCATAAACAAAGACATTGGTAATCTCCAAACTCTGGACCCTACTCAGTTTGGATTTGTAAAAGGCAGATCATGTCTCCTAAACCTGATTGACTTCTTTGAAGCAGTCACCAAAGCCATAGATGAGGGTAAAATGGTTCACACAGCTTATCTAGATCTTGCCAAGGCTTTCGACACCATCCCCCACTCTGGAATTATAGATAAGCTCACTAAACTAGGTATAAATCCCTATGTCACAAGATGGGTTGCCAACTGGCTCACGGACAGAACCCACACTGTGAAAGTAGCGGATTCCAAATCCAACATCAGACCAGTGACAAGTGGAGTACCACAGGGTTCAGTCCTGGGTCCTCTCCTGTTTGGTATCTACTTCTCTGAAGTGCAGGCCAACACAGAAGGTCTTTGGCTGACAAAGTTTGCAGATGACTGCAAACTAGGAGCCATAATTGAAACTCCTAATGATGTGGACAAACTACAAAAGGGCCTCACTGAGACAGATACCTGGTGTCAAAGCCATGGCTTGGAGCTCAATGCCAAAAAGTGTATTGTCATCCCCTTTGGTAAAAACTCTGTACCCATGAACTACCACATAGCTGGTAGTCTACTTAATGCTGAAAATGTGATAAGAGACCTTGGGACACAGGTGGACAGTAGTCTCTCCTTTGATAATCACATCGCCACAGTGGTCAGGAAATCCTTCTACGTGGCTCATCTCATCACAAAAGGATTCTCATCCAGAAAAAAAGAGGTCATTGTTCCCCTCTACTCATCATTCATTAGACCCATTATAGAGTACAACGCCCCTTTTGGTATGTACTCCACAAGACATCTACAACAACTGGAAAGACCACAGAAATACCTCACAAAGAGGATTACTGGCCTCAAACAGATGCCCTATGCAGACCGTCTCAAAAAACTACAGCTTTACTCCATCGCATATCGCCTACTCAGGGGCGATCTCTGCCTAACATACAAAGCTATGTCAAACCCAGAGCTGTTGGACATGCTCCACTTAAAGAAATCCCAATCCCTCTGAGCTACATGCTCTAGGGGCCTTAACCTTGTCACCACAATGAACAGAAAATGCTGGAGGGATAGATTCCTGTCCCAGAGACTTCCCATACTCTGGAACAGACTATCTATCTATGTCAAACAGAGCTCCTCATTAGCACTCTTCAAGAAATATCTTGATGATTGGATGGGAAATGGGAAAAAAACCCCAGGGATCACTTCTGTGGCTCTGCTCGACAGGGGCACAGGAAAATAATTTTCTTGGGTGGCAAAAGCCAGGGTACATTTTTTGGCTAGGCTTGTATGGGCCCTAGGGTCGATAGCCTAGTACCTACCTAGGAACCTAAGTAAAGGAATTACATCCAGAAAAAAGGAGGCTATTTCCTCTCTGTACTCCTCCCTCATTAGATGAATAATTTAATGTAACACCCTGTTTGGTATATACCTCTCCAAACATCTGCACCAACTAGAAAGGCCACAAAAATACCTCACAAAGAGAATCCATGGCCTCCAACACCTGTCCTATGCAGACAGGTTCAAATCACTATCACTCTACTCTGTATCATACAGGCTGCTCAGAGGTGATCTGTGTCTTGCCTACAAGGCAATCTCGGACACTGCCCTACTAGAGATGCTCCATATCCATAAGTCTATCTTCTCATGCATTACCTGCTCAAAAGGTCTGAATCTAATACGTGACATCGACAAAACTTGCTGGAGAGACAGGTTTATCTCCCAGAGGCTGCCCCATCTCTGGAATAGACTTCCCATACATGTCCAACAGAGTAAATTGCTGACCATCTTCAAGTGCAGCCTTGATGAGTGGATGGGAAACCACAATTTTTTCCCAGGGTTCCACCTGTGTCTTTCATTGACAGGAGTGACAGGTGCTGACTGAGGTTTCTTTTTGGGGATAAACTCTTGGCTAAGCTTGGAAGGGCCCCAGGGCCATTAAACTAGTAACCTCCTATGATCCTATGATCCTAAGTTACTTATTTTTTTGCCATTTTTACTTTATACCTCTTTTCTCCCTCTCTACCAACTTGATCAAGTTATCTAGATGTTTTTGGGCTTATATCTCTTCTTTCTGATGCCATATTGCAAATCTTCATTTTTAACTGCTCTTTATTTCTAAATTGTATCATTTGTTAATTCACCTTGCTGCATTAATGTATGTAGTTATGTAATTCTTCCTCCTATGTATGTATTTCTTCATTTCCCATCTTGGCATGAATGCTTTCAATTCTTATTACAGGAATGTTACTTTGTTATTGCTGTCTTAGTGTGTGGAGCTTTTCTCCTCAGATCTCCACTAAAAATGGGCCACTGGTCCAGTTGGACTAACCCGGTTAACAAAAGACAAATACATAAATAAATAAATAAAGGTTTGCTGCCAAGCTTAGGGAGTCTATAGCAAGGAAAATAAACAGAGGTAATAAAAAATGAAGATGTTTCTTGATTAAAAAAGTTGGTTTTACAGGGATGGTATGCGCCAGTCCCATCTAGACTTTTGAATATTGGATAAAACATTGTCATCCCCTACAGTGCCTTTTTAGTTTTGCTAGTTTTTCCCCATCCATCCTCTCCTTTGTTGATCTGCTTTTTCAACCTGGTGATTTTAAGCTGCCCACTGTTACTATAAATTGAGCTTAACAAGCTCCTTTCTAGACCGCTGTTGATATCTTGAATTATTTATTTGCCTTTCCTTGCACTTATATTAAAAAAGTGCATTTTGCCTCTCATTGTCTTTTTTCTGATTTACTTGCTCTGAATTCATTATCTAGCTAGCTATTGGATGAAGTAGTATATTTTTACATTCTAGCAAGCACTTGTTTATACATCATGAGGTCAGTGGATTTTCGGAAGCACTTGAGATTTCTGCATGTAGATTTACTGACTTGAGGGCTTATTAATCAGCTTCTCTTGTTTTTAATGCCGTTATAAATTCTGTACAATTGAGTGGCTCTTGGCTTATTTAGACAAAGTGAAGACTTTTATTAAATAATCACACTTTTACAAGCCCTTTAAAGTACACTGCTGTATCCATATCTTTGTTTGTGGTAGCATTTCACTACAGACACTCCTTTACTATGTTTTTACATTAGTAGGACTGGGATTATTTATCTAGTGGTAGTAGGTGTTTACCTGGTCTATCTGAGCTGGAAATCACACAAAAAGGCTCTAAGTATCTTTTTGCACTCTCTTATATACTGTGAATGTACTTTAACAGTATCAAAAATGTACTATTTGCTGCTGCATTAAGTAGTTAATTGCACAGAACTACATTGTATCTGTTAGTTGTAGGATCATAGGATCATAGGAAGTTACTAGGCTATTGGCCCTTAGGCCATTACAAGCCTAGCCAAGAATTTAGCCCATGTTCAAACAAGTCAGCACCCAATGCCCCTCTTTAACAGGGACACAGATGGAATCCCAGGAGTGTATTTTCTGTTCCCTATCCGGTTATCCAGGTAGTGCTTAAAAAGGATTGATGAAGTACTCTGCTTGATGTGGACAGGGAGTCTATTCCACATAAGGAAGAGTCTTTGAGACACAAATCTGTCCACCAACAAGACCTATTGATGTTACAGACAAGGTTGAGGTTGCACGTGTGGGTTACTCAAGTGGAGCTTGATTTGCAGATATGCAGCAGTCCCATTAAGGCAGAGTCTGAGATTGCTTTGTATGCCAGACAGAGGTCACCTCTGAGGAGTCTGTATGAGACTGAGTAAAGGGACAATGCTTTTAACCTATCTGTGTAGGGTAGATGTTTGAGGCCCTGGATTCTCCTGGTGAGGAACCTTTGTGGTCTGTCCAGCTGCTGCATGTGTTGTGACATACATGCCAAAAGAGGAGTTGAACTCAATAATGGATCTTATAAGGGAAGAGTACAGGGATGTTATGACCTCCTTGTCCCTGGATGAGATACCCTTACTAATGAGGTGGCCATGTAGAAAGCTTTCTGTACAATGGAGGCAATATTGTGGTCAAAAGTCAGTTTGCTATCAACCTGGGTGTCCAGGTCCCTCACAACTGATTGCACAAATAGGACCTTGTTATTAATGTGATAATTGTGGGGATATTACTCTCTCCAAAGGGGATGATGATGCATTTTTTGGCATTAAGTTTGAGACCATGTTTCTGGCACCAGTCATTTGTTTGGGTGCAACCCTCTTGGAGGATGTCCACATCACTAGGAGAATTGATGACAGCACCCAGCTTGCAGTCATCTGCAAACTTGGTCAGCCATATCCCACTGGTTTTGACCTGCACCTGAGAAAAATATGTCCCAAACAACAGAGGCCCCAAGACCAATCACTGGTGTACACCGCTCGTTATGGGTCTACTGCTTGAGGTGACTTCCCCTATTTTGACTAAGTGGGTTCTATCAGTGAAACAATTTGCTACCCATCTGGTAACATACAGATGATGCCAGTTGACAGAGTTTACTATTATACCCGAGTGGGGAATAATGTCAAAGGCTTTGGCCAGGTCAAGGTAGGTGGCATGCACCATTTTCCCCTCATCCAGAAGTTGACCAAATTTAGCAGGCATGACCTCCCCTTGATGAAACTAACCTGTGTGGGATCAAGTGTTTGGAGGTTGCCAATGTCCTTGTTAATGAGGTCCATGATAATATGTTCCATCTAGGCAGTTTGTATAGTCCTATTACACTTGGGCTCCAAACCAGCTATTTAAGAAGGTGTTTTTTGCACCCTTGTGGCAGAAGTGTACTGATCTAACCTGTCTGAGTTGGGGATTGCTGGTGGAAGGCTTATTGTGTGCTTTCCTGATTGGTAGTTAGCTTAATGCTTGTTTCTCTTTGCTCATATTTAAGCCTCACATTTGCATGGTGCTACTCTTTGTGCAGTGGTGATTAGCAGTGCCCTTATATATATGCAAAAGCCTAGATGCTCAGTTTTTCCCTAAACAGCTGTCAGTGAAATTCTTCCAAGCTCTTCTACTGCCCTAGGAGCAAATCAGTTGTGCATAGAGCAGCACTGCCTTATTGATCAACCTTAGCCTACACAAAGTATAGGTCTTTCTTGTAGTCTCGACGCTACCAGCACAGTCCTAACAAATTAACCCATTCCCTTCCCTAATAAAACAAACAGTAAGCTATTATGTATGGGCAGTTTTCCATCATCTCTCTGGCCAGCATGATAGACATGGGCATCCTGAGGCAATGTAGCAGTTGTCTCATGTATACTGGCAACCACTTACTTCTGAAACAAACACTTTATGTGAGAGATGTAGTTATGAAAATGGAGGCAAGACTCTCACATAAGGACAAATTGAATCCTAAACAGATTGTCAGCACATACACACTTCCCACACTAAATAAGGACATGACATGCAAACCCTTATATGCAGAGGTACTCATTAGTAACTTTCCAAATGGAAACTACGTACACACAAACAGTGGAAAAAACAACCACAACACATAATAACACACACACCAGGGTCTGAAGAAAAAGCCCATAAGGCATAACACCACAAAACCTACTCTATTGGTTATAGGTGACTTCATTGTGAAACACACAGATGTTCCCCTCACCAGGATGAATAAGGAGTGGGTTACAGTTAGTTGCCTGTGAGATGCCAGAATCTGTCAATTCACTCAAGTACTCAAGTTACTCAACCTCAAGTACTGGTATGACTCCATCACAGTCTATGTGGTGGTGAATGACTTGACAGATACCTCACTGGACTATATGCAGAGAGTCGTGACTGAGCTCTCAGATTATACATCACACGCAGGTATAAGACTAGTCTTAAGCAACATTCTACCTTCTCCAAGGATGATGCTACAATATAAACAAAAATAATTGACTTTTAACAATTGTATTAGCTTCTGGTGTCAATCAAAGGGGATCCAGTAACTGTTAGTCTGGGAAGACATGGTCGATAGGCCACTCTGCTTTGCCAAAGATGGTCTGCACCTGTCTCCTCTAGGCTTTTGGATACTGGCAGTGTCAAAATAAGCAACCTCCCAACATAACAAAATCCTCTCTAGATAAACTCAAGGTATTGCTGCTTAATGCTAGGAGTCTAAACAAGAACCTGTACTCCCTGGAAGCACTCTACACTTTGGAAGATACTGCCTTCTCTGCAGTCCCCAAGACATGGTTCAAAGGCTTGGAAAGCACCACAGCTGTGCAAACATTCAAACAACAAACTGAGTATGAACGAACCAAAGGAGGAGGTGTATCCATCTTCTTTAAGAATAAGTACACCTCGAGACTGGTCAAACTGCATGACTCCCTTGAGCTACTCCATGTCCAATTAACTACAGGCAAAGCCCACTACCACATCATAGCAAGCTATAGATCTCCCACCATTAAACAGGAAAAGCATACCACATACCTAGACTTACTGGAGTCACTTGCTATACAACCCAACCTTACTCATGGGTGATTTTAATTATCCTACCATCGACTGGGAAACATACATGACCACAAACATGCTGGCTCTGAGGCTTTTGGACTTTGTCACTACAAATGCTTTGGAACAGCTAGTCAGCACACCCACAAAGGTACTCACTAACATGGGAGAGCATTGCACCCCACCCCGTGTGGGTACCCTCCCTGGTAAGATCGAACCACAAATTAGACTCCTTCAATGTAATTAAAAGACCAAATACCCCATCAAGCTCCAAAATGCTTAAGAATTTTTCTAAGACAACTGAACTCCTACTAAGTTATGGTATAAGAAGGTTCAAAACCCCCTTGAACACAGATAACATGGACTCCTATGTAGAGATGCCCTGTGTAACAACTTAAGCAGTTGTATAGAATTGACTGTACCTGAACTGATTAAAACCAGGTCTTGCCAAAAAACAAGCCACCCTGGTGGACCCCTAGTATAAATAGGCTAAACAACAAGAAAAAGAAACTATTGTCCAAGAACAAGAGGGAACTGGCCCAGTAGAAGATAAAATCCCTTTCTAGCTTAAACAAACAGATTAGAAATTTTGTCAAGTCCTCCAAAGCTAATAACAATGCAAAAATAGCCTCCCTATGTAAGAATAATCAGAAGGCATTCTTTAATTAATTCTAAAATCTAAAACAGAATGCTCAACTATGCTCTGAACATGACCAGAGGTAATAGCCACCCTGCTAGCTGACAGATTTGGAGAAAACTTCACCCCCCCATCCCCTGCATTCATCCCTTCAAGTACACCTGCCACCATTCCTCAACCTATTATCACAAGAGAACAAGTCATCTTAGTGCTATCAAAGGCCACAAACATGACATCGGTGGCACCAGACAATATCCCAGGTTGCCTTTTAAACAACTTAAAAACATGACCTGGCAGTCCTACTTGGATCCCTGTTTAACCACAACATGAGAACTGATTATGTTCTGGCAGAATGGAGGACAGCAATCGTAATCCTTGCACACAAAGGGAGACCATCAACTGACCCTGGAAATGATAGGCCCATAAGCTTGACTACCCTCATTTGCAAGAACATGGGAAGAATCATTATGGACCTTATTAACAAGGACATAGGTAATCTCTAGACCCAACCCAGTTTGGATTCGTTAAAGGTAGATCATGCCTGTTAAACATGGTTGACTTCTTTGAGAAAGTCACTAAGGCCCTGGACAAGGGAAAGACAGTGCATACCACCTATCTTAACCTTGCCAAGGAATTTAAAACAATCCTCACTCAGGTATTATAGAGAAACTATCCCAATTGGGAATTAACCACTACATTACCAGATGGGTAGCCAATTGGCTCACTGACAGGACACATACTGTCACAGCTGATGACTTCACCTCTAGCAAAACTCCAGTCATCAGTGACCTACCACAGGGTTCTGTGCTAGGCCCTTTACTGTTCAGAATTTATTTCTCAGAAGTCCAGGCAAACATGGATGGCCTGTGGTGATCAAGTTCGCTGACAATTACAAATTGGAGTAATCATTAAGTACCCCAACTATGTTAATATACTACAGACAGGGTTAACACAGACACATGATTGGTGCCAAAGCCACAGATTAAAGCTAAATGCAAAAATGTACATTATTATTTCCTCTGGGAGAGCTGATATCACTGCTGATTACATTATAGACAGCACCCACTAAGTGTGGACCCAGTGGTAGATGATTTGGGTACTCAGATTGATAGCAATCTGTACGCTGACCACCACATATCCACAGTAGTAAAGGAATCCTTTTATGTGACACATCTTATAAGTAAAGGCATCCCATGTAGATCTAAGGATGTTATGATTCCATTGTACTCAGCCCTCACCAGACCAGTAATTGAGTACAATGCTCCCTTTTGCATGTACCTCATTAGACACCTGCAAAACTTGGAGACCACAGAGATTTCTCACCAAGAAATCAAAGAGTACACAAAACAAGTCTTACATAGAAAGACTGAAAGCCTTGTCAACTGTATTTTGTCTCCTACAGGTTGCTAAGGGATGAACTGTGCCTGGCTACAGGGTAGTTTCTGACCTGGCCCTGATCAAAATGCTACACATTCGTAAATCAAACTGCATGAGAGTCACTCACTCCAGGGATCTTAACCTAGCCTATGACATGAACAGGTCATGCTGGAGAGATAGATACATCTTCAAGCAAGAAAAAAGTACTACTCCACACCGTCAAAAACTTTTAATAAAACAACAAAGCTTTCAGATAAAACTATCCTTCTTCAGTGTCTTACATACAATGAGCATAAAAACAGCATTCTTAAATACAACCTAATTTAATTTTGACGGTGTGGAGTAGTACTTTTCTCTTGCTTGAAGCTGTTTTGGGTTGTATTCTCCACTTTACCACTCATTCACCTTTTTATTGAGATAGATACATCTCCAAGAGACTGCCATTTCTCTGGAACAAGCTTCTAATTCACGGGAAACAGAGACACTCCATGACCCATTTCAAATGCAATCTAGATCAATGGATGGGTAACCTCAAATTCAGGCTTAAAACCTCAGTTTGGCTGGCTAAGATCTGTATTCAACTGGATGTATAAGAGAATTTAAGTACCTTTTATCTGCACTTTTTTCAAATAATACATCATTTTAATTGATTTATTTGTGTTCCATTAAATATTAACTGAACTGGAAGTTTTGACTCTGTTTTTTCAGTAGTGCTTGCTAGATTTTTATAGCCTGTTCGTAATTGCAGGTGGGGGCAGTCTCATTCATTGATACCCTGTCACTGCCTCTTTAAGTGGTGCAATTTGGAATATTTTCTGCTTAAAACCTCAGCTATGGCCGGCTAAGAGCTAGCTGTATTCAACTGGACATATAAGACAATTTATGTACCTTTTATCTGCACTTTTTTCGAATAATACAGCATTTTAATTGATTTATTTGTGTTCCATTGAATATTAACTGAACTGGAAGTTTTGACTCTGTTTTTTCAGTAGTGCTTGCTAGATTTTTATTGCTTGTTAGTAATTGCAGGTGGGGGTAGTCTCATTCATTGATATCCTGTCACTGCCTATTTAAGTGGTGCATTTTGGAATATTTTCTGCTTAAAACCTCAGCTTTGGCCGGCTAAGATTTAGCTGTATTCAACTGGATGTATAAGAGAATTTAGGTACCTTTTATCTGCACTTTTTTCAAATAATACAGTATTTTAATTGATTTATTTGTGTTGCATTGAATATTAACTGAACTGGAAGTTTTGACTCTGTTTTTTCAGTAGTGCTTGCTAGATTTTTATTGCTTGTTAGTAATTGCAGGTGGGGGTAGTCTCATTCATTGATATCCTGTCACTGCCTATTTAAGTGGTGCATTTTGGAATATTTTCTGCTTAAAACCTCAGCTTTGGCCGGCTAAGATTTAGCTGTATTCAACTGGATGTATAAGAGAATTTAGGTACCTTTTATCTGCACTCTTTTCAAATAATACAGTATTTTAATTGATTTATTTGTGTTGCATTGAATATTAACTGAACTGGAAGTTTTGACTCTGTTTTTTCAGTTTGTTCCCAACCCGCCCTCCCTGTTTTTGTTTTGGGGTTAATCTTGGTGGCTTTGAAACTGCCAGCCCCTCTTGTAAATTTGTGTTTGGATACTCCTTCTAGGCCCATCTCATTTGCTCACTCAACTGAGTGCAGTGAGATCATATTCTGATTTCAGGCACTCCTACTGTGTACAAAGAGAGCATCTGGGAAAGAAAAAAATGTTTTAAGCTTGTTTCCTGCCTTTCCTGTAAGTGACCTAGACTGTTTGTAGGCTTCTGAGCCCCCAAGCCTTTCTGTGTTGGAGGGAAGCCTTCTAGCTTAATTTTGTTTCCTAGAACTAGCCAGTTTTCTAGTTTCAGCACTAAAATCTGTTTCTTTGAACTCAGCACTTGTTCAGAACTCATTGTAAGCACTAAATAAGCTGCAAAATACTACAACACTCAACTTTCCTCACTTGTCTAGAGGAAAGCAGTTTTTAGCACTTAATAAATAAGCACCTATCCAGGCATGTCTAAGGGTCAGCTCCCACTGATTTCTCCTGTCTACCTGATGAATCTGGGCATCTTGGGGCAATGCAGCAATTGCCTCATGTACACAGACAACCCTCTCCTCCTACCACCCAACACTACAACCTGTGAGAGATGCACTTATATAGCCAAACTGGAAGCAAAGCTCTCTTCAGCCAAGACTGGACTAGACAGTCAAGAGGAGAACGTAAACATTTGTACCACATCACACTCATCATATAGTCCCTGAAAACCTACACCACCAAAACACACACGTAGAAACACAAAACACACACCTACATTCACAGAGGCTCTCAATAAAAACCTGCCCAAGCATCAGGGACCTCCAAAACAGAAGCGCAAGCAAACTCCACCCCCCCAACACAACCCAAATGACATATAGCCCACAAACTCAGTGTGCCACTCTACCACAGCCCATAAGGCATAACAACGTACCCAACACTCTAGTTACAGGTGACTCTATAGTCAGGCACACTGATGTTCCACTCACCAGGCTAAACAAGGAGAAAGTTACTGTCAGCTGCCAGTCAGGTGCCAGGATCCGCCACATAATGCACACACTCAGGTCACTCCACAACAAGTACAAATATGACACTGTCATTGTCCATGTTGGTGTGAATGATGTGAGACATACCTCCTTGGACTACATGAAAAGAGACATGGAGGAGCTCTCCGATCTTGTAGCCCAGGCAGGTATGACCCTAGCCCTGAGTAGCATCCTGCCATCACCCAGAATGATACCACAGTACAAGGACAAAATGATTGGCTTCAACAATTGGCTAAGCTTCTGGTGTCATTCTAAGGGGATCCAGTATTTGTCTGCCTGGGATGACATGATCAACAGACCATGATGCTTTGCCAGAGATGGCCAACACCTGTCGCCCTTGAGATTCTGGATACTGGCTAAGGCTCTTGCCACCCCTATAGTGCCTTTTTTAGGCAAGGTTCAAATGACAAATTCACCACTGTCACAGGTACAAGCAAGCAAAAGCTGAGGGTAATGCTACTCAATGCTAAAAGTCTAAACCTCAAAATGCACTCACTCGAGGTACTCCTTAAAATGGAGAACATTGACATTTGTGCAGTGACAGAAACCTGCTTCAAAGCTCCAGAGAGCACCCCTGCATTACCAGGCTATAATTCATACCACACCTTTCAGCCACCTAACCTGGGACGAAGCACTAAAGGTGGAGACGTGTCCATATTCATTAAGGATGTCCACACCTCCAGGCTAATTGCACAGCATAATGCATCCGAGATTATCCAAGTGCAACAAACTCTGGGCAAGACCGCAATCCAAATTGTAGCTTGTTACAGATCCCCCACCATGCCCTAGGATTCCCACTCCTCATTTCTTGATAATACACTGGAAAGTATTAGGGTACAACGCAACACCCTAATAATGGGTGATTTCAGCTACCCCACCATTAACTGGGAAAACTACTCATGTACCAATTCTTTTGCTCAAAGTTATCTGGAATTCATAAATTCCAGTGCATTGGATCAACTTCTTCACACCCCCACCAGGGGCAGCAATATCCTAGACCTGGTCATTACCAACATGGGCAACCGATGCTCCACACCAGAGGTCAATTCCTCATTGGTCAGATCTGACCGCAAGCTAATCACCTTAGACATCCACATCCCGCCCCCACCCCCAAATAGGAAAACCACCATAAAAAACTTCTCCAAAGCCAACCTCACACTTCTTAAGACAGAAGTGGCAAACTTCATGACACCCATGCAGACGGACAATAGAGGTACAAGTGCTGAATCCTACACAAATGCACTTTATAAACACTTACACGAGTGCATGGATCATGCTATCCTTCAAAAAAAGGAAGCCAATCTGGTGGTCCTCTGCCATAAACAAACTCTACAACAGAAGAAAGAAACTGTTGCAAAAAAGAGTAAAATCCCATGACTGGAGGAATTCCCTGGTCAACCTCAGTAAGAAGCTGTGATCCATCATACCTCTCTGGACTACATGAAAAGAGACATAGAGAAGCTCTCTGAGCATGTAGCCCAGGCCGGTATGACCCTGACCTTGAGTAGCGTCTTACCCTCACCAAGAATGATGCCACAATATGAAGACAAGATGATCAATTTCAACAATTGGCTTAAGTATTGGTGTCATTCAAAGGGGATCCAATGCCTGTCAGCCTGGGATGACATGCTCGACAAGCCACGATGCTTCGCTAGGGACGGCTTGCACCTGTCACCCCTGGGATTTCGGATATTGGCAAAGGCTCTTGCTATACCTCCATAGGTATCACAAGGGATAAGAAACTAAGAGTAATGCTACTCAACACCAGAAGTCTAAACCTCAAGATTTACGCACTCTAAACTCTCCTTAGCATGGAGAACAACGATATCTGTGCAGTAACAGAAACCTGGTTCAAGGCTCCCGAGAGCACCCCAGCACTACCAGGTTATACCTCATACCATGCTTTTCGGCCCCAAAACTTGGACCGAACCACAAAAGGAGGGGAGTATCAATATTTGTCAAAGATACCCACACCTCCAGGTTGGTGGCACAGCACGAAGCATCAGAGACTATCCATGTGCAACTAACAGTGGGTAAAACTGCCTTTGAGTTTATAGCCTGCTACAGACCACCCTCCCAAACCCAGGAACCCCACTCAGCCTTCCTGAGAACACTGGAAAATATGAAGGTCTCTCCAAACACCATTATATTGGGCGACTTCAACTACCCAAACATAGACTGAGAGCATTACTCTAGCTCCAACACCCTATCCCAAAGGTTCCTAGAATTTATAAACTCAAATGCTATTGAACAACTTGTTACCACTCCCACAAGAGGGGAAAACATACTGGACCTGATCATCACCAACATGGGGACTCTATGCTTCAGACCAGAAGTGTATCCCTCACTGGTAAGATCAGACCATAAACTAATCTCTCTGGACATTCACATCCCGACCCCCACCCCCTGCCCAGAAAACCACAGTGAAAAACTTCTCTAAAGCAAATTTCACACTCCTCAAAACCGAGGTGGAATCCTTCAAAGCCCCCGGGCCTGTGGAAAATACGGTCCAGACCGCAGAATCCTTTATAAACGCATTCTATGAACACCTTCAGGAATGCATGGATTATGCAATCCCAAATAAAACCAAGACCCAATCCTCCAAAGGCAGACATCCTATCTGGTGGACCCCAGCCATAAACAAACTATACAATAGAAGGAGGAAGCTACTACATGATAGAGCAAAATCCCAAAAAGGGAAGGCATCTCTGATCAGTATTAGCAAAAAACTACGGGCACTCATAAAATCGTCTAAGGCCAGCTTCAAGAGAAAAATTGCACAAGACACTAAGGATAATCACAAGGCTTTCTTTAGTTATGTTAGGAACCTGGGTGGGAATTCCCAGATATGCTCAGAATTAGTCCAAAATGACAAAAAATACACCGAACCCACAGACATTGCCAACATCCTAGCTGACAGGTTCAGTGCAAACATCTCCCCCCCCCACCAAAAGGGCAAATATCTATCCCAGCAGAGTGCTGCCCCCCCTGACATCTCAGATGCTCAGGTAAGAGCCGCCCATCAATGGGACCAGACGGTGTCCCAGGCTGCGTCCTACATGAACTCCAAGAAGAGCTAAACCCAAACATAAAACTACTGTTCAATCTCAGCCTTACTACAGGATATGTACCCAAAGAGTGGCGTACAGCAACAGTGGTCCCTCTCCACAAAGGTGGTGCCTCAACGGATCCTGGAAACTATCGCCCCATAAGCCTGACTAGCTTGGTCTGCAAAGCTATGGAAAGGATCATCATGGACCTCATAAATAAAGATATTGGGGACCTACAGACACTGGATCCTACCCAGTTCGGCTTTGTTAAGGGCAGATCCTGCCTCTTGAACCTGGTCGATTTCTTTGAAACAGTCACCAAGGCCATTGACGAGGGGAAGGTGGTCCACACAGCCTACCTGGACCTCGCAAAAGCCTTCGATACAATACCCCACTCAGGCATTATAGATAAGCTCACCAGCTTAAATATAAACCCCTATGTCACTAGATGGGTTGCAAACTGGCTCAAGGACAGAACCCACATGGCTAGAATTGCTGGAGCCATGTCAGACTCCAAACCAGTTACAAGTGGCGTCCCACAAGGCTCAGTTCTGGGACCTCTCTTGTTCAGTATATATTTCTCAGAGGTACAGGCCCACACGGAAGGACTGTGGCTGACCAAGTTCCCAGATGACTGCAAACTGGGTGCCATAATCGACTCTCCAGCCGACACAAGCATCCTCCAAAAGGGCCTCATAGAAACAGACAACTGGTGCCAGAGCCATGGCCTCAAGCTAAACACCAAAAAGTGTATAGTCATCCCCTTTGGCAAAAACAAAGTGCCCACAAATTACCACATAGGTGGTAATCCATTAAGTACAGAAGAAGTAATTAGGGACCTGGGGACCCAAGTTGATAGCAATCTCTCATTTGACAACCACATGGCCAAAGTGGTTAGAAAACATTTTATATAGCCCACCTAATCATGAAGGGATTCACATCTAGATCAGGGGAGGTCATTGTGTCTCTTTACTCATCCCTCATCAGGCCCATGATTGAGTACAATGCCCCTTTTGGGATGTACCTTACCAGACACCTGCAGCAACTGGAAAGACCCCAAAAGTACCTCACCAAGAGGATCAAATGGCTCAAACAGATGCCATATGCTGCCCGGTTAAAGAAACTCCAGCTCTACTCAGTGCCATACTGCCTGCTCAGAGGCGATCTGTGCCGGACGTATAAAGCTATGTCCAACCCGGAATTAATGGACATGCTGCACCTCAGAAAATCCAAATCCCATCAAGCTACATGCTCGAGAGACTTGAACCTCAGCACTGAAATAAATAGGACATGCTGGAGGGACAGATTCATAACCCAGAGGCTCCCTTCACTCTGGAATAAAATCCCAGTCCAGGTTAGGCAGAGTCCCTCATTGACTCTTTTCAAGAGGAATCTTGATGAGTGGATGGGAGATCGTAGGTTTACCCCGGGTATCACTTCTGTGTCACTGTTAGACAGAGGCACAGTATACTAACCTCGAAAAAGGGCATAGCAAAATTAATTTAAAATGGGTGGCGAAAGCCAAACACACTCTGGCTAGGCTTATAAATGCCCTAGGTTAGATAGCCTAGTATGAACCTATTAACCTATAAAATCCTTCAAAGCAAGTTATGAAAAAAAAATTGCCACTGACTCTAAAGACAACCACAAAGCATTCTATAGCTATGTCAAGAATCTCAATGGCAGCACTCAGATCTGCTCTGAGTTACAGCACAGTGGCACTAAATATACAGAACCAAATGATATTGCCAACATCCTGGCAGATAGGTTCAGTGCTAACTTTACTCCCCTCTCACACCCTAGAGGGCCCATCTCTATACTGGAAGAATGCAAAGTTCCTGTAATCACGGCTGCACAGGTAAAAAATACATTCTCCAAAGCCAAGAAAACAGCATCCATGGGACCTGACTATATCCCAGGCTGCGTTCTACATGAACTACAGAATGAACTGGTACCCTACCTAAGTACCATGTTCAGTCATAGCCTCACCTCAGGCTTTGTGCCCACTGAATGGTGCACCACAATGGTTATCCCACTCCACAAAGGGAGAGCCACAATGGACCCTGGGAACTACCGCCCCATTAGCCTGATGAGCCTGGTTTGCAAGGCCATGGAACGTATCATCATGGAACTCATAAACAAAGACATTGGTAATCTCTAAACTCTGGACCCAACCCAGTTCGGATTTGTAAAAGGCAGATCATGTCTCCTAAACCTAATAGGAATTATAGATAAGCTCACTAAACTAGGTATAAATCCCTATGTCACAAGATAGGTTGCCAACTGGCTCATGGACAGAAGCCACACTGTGAAAGCAGCAGACTCCAAATCCAACTTCAGACCAGTGACAAGTGGAGTACCACAGTGTTCAGTCCTGGGTCCTCTCCTGTTTGGTAACTACTTCTCTGAAGTACAGGCTAAAACAGAAGGTCTTTGGCTAACAAAGTTTGCAGATGACTGCAAACTAGGAGCCATAATCGAAACTCCTAACGATGTGAACATACTGCAAAAGGGCCTCACTGAGACAGATGCCTGGTGTCAAAGCCAAGGCCTGAAGCTCAATGCCAAACATGTATTTTCATCCCCTTTGGTAAAAACTCTGTACCCATGAACTACTACATTGCTGGTAGTCTACTTAATGCCAAAAATGTGATAAGAGACTTTGGGACACAGGTGGACAGTAATCTCTCCTTTGATAATCACATTACCACAGTGGTCAGGAAATCCTTCTATATGGCTCACCTCATCACAAAAGGTTTCTCATACAGAAAAAAGAGGTCATTGTTCTCCTCTACTCATCACTCATTAGACCCCATTATAGAGTACAATGCCCCTTTTGGTATGTACCTCACAAGACATCTACAACAACTGGAAAAGCCACAGAAATACCTCACAAAGAGGATTACTGGGCTCAAACAGATGCCCTCTGTAGACCGTCTCACAAAACTCCAGCTTTACTCTGTCACATATCGCCTACTCAGAGGCGATCTCTGCCTAACATACAAAGCTATGGCAAACCCAGAGCTGTTGGACATGCTCCGCTTAAAGAAATCCCAATCCCTCCAAGCTACACGCTCTAGGGACCTAAACCTTGTCATCACAATAAACAGAACATGCTGGAGGGATAAATTCCTGTCCCCAGAGACTTCCAATACTCTGGAACAGACTACCTATCTATGTCAAACAGAGCTCCTCGTTAGCGCTCTTCAAGAAAAATCTTGATGATTGGATGGTAAATAGGAAATTCACCCCAGGGATCACTTCTGTGGCTCTGCTCGACAGGGGCACAGGAAAATAATTTTCTTGGGTGGCGAAAGCCAGGGTACATTTTTGGCTAGGCTTATATATGACCAAGGGCCAATAGCCTAATACCTACCTATGAACCTATGAACTCCCGATGAAGTGCCCATGTCCCTCCCAGACAGAGGAAGTTAGTATTAACTACCATAGACCATTACCTCATTGAACTTCACTCACCTAACTACCAATAATTGGGGAAACTCAGGATAAATATGGCTCGGCTTGTAAGGGCTCTAGGATCATTAGATTAGTAACCTCCTATGAACCTATAAACCATTCAACCCAATACGATATACATGGGCAACTTCAACTTTTCCAGTATACACTGGAATGCTTAAATGACCCCAAACTTGCAGGCTCAGAGAATCCTGGACTATGTAACACAAACACCCTGGATCAGCATATCCATATTCCCACAAGGAATTAGAACATACTCAACCTGGTTCTCATAAACATTGGAAAATGCTGTGCCTCCCCCCTCCCCCCCAGTGTAGTGTCCTCTCTGGTAAGATCAGACCGAAAATCTGTCTCCTTCATAATAAAAATCAGTCCTGCGACCCCAGCTAACTAGGTAATATTTAGGAACTATCCTTAGGCATACCTCCTACTACTAAGAAATAACTTGTCAAAATATTAAGCCACACACACACACACACACACACACACACACACACACACACACACACACACACACACACACACACACACACACACACACACACACATACACACACACCCTTGAGAACACAGCTGCCTGTAAAGAATTGTTGATAGAAACCCTGTACAATCTTGTCAATAAATTTATTGAGACAACTGTGACTACCAGAAATAACTAAAAAAAAAACACTCTGGTGGAATGTTGTACAATAAAAAAAAAGTCATAGCCAAGATAAGGAAGTATTATGACTGGCATGAGAAAAACACTGTCATTGATCTAAGCAAACAACTAAGAGGGCAAATTAAATTTACTACAGCCAAATCTGAGGTAAATATATCCTCTCAGGCAATCAACCACAATGCTTTCTTTAGTTATGTCCATTACCTCAAAGGCAGCATGCGGCAGTGTACAGAACTGATTATAAATGCGGTCACCTACACAGAATCAGAAGATATAGTAAATTTGTTGGTCAATAAATTCAGCTCCAGTTTTACCATACCCTAAGTGGGCATATCCCGGGATGCCTCCGAAATAACCTGAAACATGACCAATCGGGACCCCCGGTGTCACTGTTTAACCCTAGCCCCCAGCCAAGTTTTGTGCCATGTAAATGGAAAACTGCAACAGTCATCCCTTTACACAAGTGTGAGCCTGCAACGAACCCCTGGAACTACAGAACCATATCTGATTAGTCTCACATGCAAGGTCATGGTAAGAATTATCATGGAAATGATTAATAAGGTTATAGAAATCCTACAAACACTGGATCCAAGCCAGTTTGTTTTCATCAAGGGCAAAACATGCGTACTCAGCCTGGCAGATATCTTTGAGGAGGTCAACTAGGCAATGGATGGAGGGCAAAGTGGTGCATATTGCCTATCTTAATCTGGCATTTCATCCAATACCCCACTTGGGTATTGTAAACAAACTCATGGATATAGGCATAAACCATGCTGTTACTCACTGAATAGACAGCTAGTTCTCAGATAGGACTGAAGAATAGGATAGGGGAGACCACCACCCCAAAGTGGCCAATCACTAGCAGAGTCCCACAGGGCTCTGTGTTTGGTCCACTCCATTTTGAAATCTACTTCTTGGAAGTCAAGGCCAATGTCAACGGCCTCTAGCTGAGCAAGTTTGCAGATGATCGCAAGCTAGGTGCATTCATAGAATCCACTCAGGACTCTAACATCCTGCAGGAAGGACTAAAATAGACAATTGACTGACACCAAAGCCACGGCTCCAATCTCAATGACAATATATGCATAATAATATCCTTTAAGAAGTCAGCCACCCAAGGAAATTACCTCATTGACAATACACCCCTAAGAAAAGAACCAGCAGTCAGGGATTTGGGTATGTATGTAGATAGTAACCTGACATGTGTCTAAGGTAGGAAGGAAATAATTTATGCTGCTAATCTTGTAAGCAACAGCATGGTATCTAAGTCCATTGAAGTCGTTGTTCCACTGTATTTGACCTTCATCAGGCCCATCATTGAGTATAACACCCCCTTCAGTATGTACCTAATCAGGCACATGCAACAATTGGAACATCCACAGAATTCCATGCAAGAGTGCAAGGCGTAGACAGCATATTTTGTGCAGATCACCTCAAAGCTCTGTCTCTGTGCTCTGTTTCTTACAGATTGTTGAGAGATGATCTATGCCTGGTATACAGTGCATCATTGGATCCTACTCTGATGGACCTTTTGCTTATCCACAAAATTACTAGCATCAGAATTATTTGATCTTGGGATTTAAACTTTACTTGCAACATAAATAGGATATGTTGGACGGACATGTATGTGACTCAGGGAATTCCACTTCTCTAGAATAGACTTCCTATCCATGTGAAGCAGAATTCTTCCCTAACCCTATTCAAAAGAAACATTGACCAGTGGATGGGACATCAGAAATATACCCCTGATCTAGCACCTATGTCTCTACTGGAAAGAGGCAGTCTGTAAATCTTGCCCTAACTTACATATACTCATTAAAATAAACTCTGAAGCACATAAACATGTGGAATACATTTGGGAGACCTGACTAGATTTACAAAGGCCAGCATATAAACTTACAGGATACATTTAGGATGCTTGGCTAGGCTTGCAAAGGCCATAATGGTCGCTAGCATAGTATACACCTATGAACGTATGAATCTAAGTATAGGCTGCTAGGGATGTGATATTCTACACCATTTAGGTGTTAATGTCTTACATTTGCTCTCTGTAAAGGCAGATAATAGTGAAACTAGATGTCATATTGGTAATTAAGGAATGGTCACCTGAAGACAAGGAGGTTATTGTGAAGGTTTGTATCAGCCAAACAGGATATGATCTTCACCCAAAAACACACTGACACTTACTTGCCAGTATTGAGATTAGAACCACTGCATATCTAGTTATTTGTACTATAGTGTTACACAGTTATCAGATGCGCCACAGAGCTTACGTTTAGGATACCCATGTGTGCTACTAACAAACTGGGAACCCAGGGACCCCTATGTTGCTTGGGTGCATAATACAGACTTTGTGTACCTCTAGGAGAGTAAGGTGACCACAAAAAAGATAATATTTGCCTGTCACATTTTGAGAGTGTCTTATATGTAATCTGCATTGAAAGAGATTGTAAGAAATACAGTAGCTTGGGATAAAGTACCATGTTTACTAACAGAATATTCAGTTGTAATAGTAAAGCCCAATTCAACCAGTCCTGTATGTGTTAAGTAAGAATCTGCTGGATTCACTCACAGTTCAGGTCCCTAACTTGCACTGGGTCTTGGGCCAGCTGTAAGTCTAAATGCTTTAATGCAGTAGGATTGAAGGTAAATCTGTTTCCCAGGTAAAGCTGGAAATAGAATAATTAGAGGTAAGAAATATCAGTTTTTGGGAATTGTCCTTATATCTCACATGCATTTGCCAGTCCATGAGAATTTCCCAATAGACTGAGAGTATTAGTAAGGGAGAAAAGTATAATTCCAATTCATCCAGATGATGACCCAACAAAATGTGCATGAATGCAGAGCCCGGTCTTTGTCTGAACACTTCTCTAGGGGCTTATGTGCTAAATTAAAAAGCAATGAAGCAAGAGGACTATCATGTCTGACCCCTTTTGAAATGCACATAGGCTGCAATATATGAGGATCCAGGTGTATTATTGTCTTAGAGCCATGAGAGATAGCTTTTATCATGCTCACAAAATAGGCAAAGAATGACTACATATCTAGAACTTGGAATAAGTAGGGCTGTTTAACATTACTGAAAGCCTTTTCAGCATCAATAGATAACAAAGCTTTTGGGATAGGAGGTACATGCCCTTTCTCAAGCTATTGTGCTGCTCAGAGTATATTGTGCCAGGTAGTCCTCCCTTTAATAAAGCCTGCCTTTTGAGGTTAGATGAGACTAGAGAGAAATGGGTTAAGACATGCTGACCATACAGCACTGTAAATCTTGTTATGTTCAGCAATGAAACTGGTCTATAATTACCAAGCTGAGACAGGTCTTCCCCAGTTTTTAAAGTGTTACAATTAGAGATTGCCAAAAATGGGGGAACCAGATTACTTCTAGGTATTGCAAGAGATGCTTGTCAGAGTAGTTTAAGGACATGGGGAGGGAGAGATGGTTGTATAGTTTGGATGGAAAGCCATCAGCTCCAGTGGCTTGATTTGATTTCAAGTGTCTAATAGAAGGAAGTATCTCTTCCTTTGTAAAAGTAACATTTGGTAGAATCTGTTAGCTCAGCAAATGCTACAAATGCTATTTATATTTTCTGATTTGGACTGGAGATATCTGCAGAAGTGGTCTGAATCTAAATAAACCAACTGATAGCACTGTTGACACTTCTCCAACATCTGAAAGCTTGATGAATATGTTTTTTTCTATCGCCACATAGAACATATGAGGGGTACATTGTTTAATTTTAGTTTTACACTTCCTCATCAGCATGAAAAAACCTGAGAGTAAAATTTGCAATATTGCAAGAAAAGTCTGTCTAATACAACCTCCTTTTTATTGATAACATCTTACATCTTATTTTTAATGTCCTAAAGGAGATTTAAATCTGGCGATTTCTGAGAAAGTTGAGATGCGTGAGCTGGTTATACTCATTTTGCAGAAGTTTCAGATCTTGTTGCTATGCTCTCCTTCTAGGCTGTGGTGCCTTCTGTGTGGAGTCTGCATGTCCTCCCTACATTTGCATGGGTTTCCTCTGTGTGCTCTGGTTTCCTCCCACATTCCAAAAACATGTATCTGGTGCGTTTCTCCCTGGGCCTCCACTGAAAATGGGCTTTGTCCCAGTTGGGCTTTCCCAGTAAACAAGTACATAATAAATATCTCCCCAGTACAGGACCTCATCTTGGCATGAAGAAAGCTGTTTTAAACATCCTGTAAGGTATATAGTGGGGAGTATGTATTTGCATGGGCAGTCATAAATTTCTGGGTAACGTCTAAAAGACTGGCAAAGAAATCTATCCATCTGGTGCATTATGGTGGTACCTTCCAGCATTTGGGTGGTGTTAAGAGACAACTAAAAAGGTGGAAGTTTTAAGCCTCGTGGTCTGAATCTTGGGAGGTAATAGTAGTAAAACCCATAAATGAATCTAGTAGCACCTTATTTATATATATCCTATCCTATCGATTCTGCTATTTTTGTTAAAATGGCTAGAATTGTGAGTAAATCTACATCTTGTTGGTTTGCAGAAGCACACAGGACAACTAATTAAAAATCTCTTTGCTAGCATAGATAGGCAGGGAGGGTTAGAAGCAGTGGTATCCTTAGGGGAGGTAATACATTTAAAATTCCATATTAAGGTAAGAGCCCTACACATCTTGTCCTAAATGTAGTTAAAAAGTGGTCCCATGGTTTGAGATATAAGCAAGCTTTTACACTAGTCACGATAGTGACCACTCAGTGTCTTGTGAAACACCAATCATTTTAATTCACCTCCTGACATTGAAAAAGTACCTAATATACTGATCTCTGATAGACCTTTCTTGATTAATATGGCCACTCCCCTCCTTTTCCCAGAAAAGTGTGCTGATACAACTATAGAATCATACCTGCACACAGACAACTTAACATATTTTCAGGTAGTTAAGCCATATAATGTCTCTCTCTTTCTCTCTCTCTCTCTCTCTCTCTCTCTCTATCTATCTCTCTCTCTCTCTCTCTATATATATATATATAAAATTGTCTTTTATAACCCACCCTTTGAGTACAGTATCATCATTTTCTGCCCTACCTAACTCCTTCACTCACTTCCATTTCTTTGAATTTCTAAGCACTAATCACATAATCTATTATCTATTTGTCAAACCCACTAATACACCTCTTCAAATGCTCAGTGTTTCAACATCTGCTAATGCATATTTTCTACTGTAGTATTTACATCTTTTTCATATGAATCTAATCTAATTAGCAAATGTATATTTAATTGTTAATGTATGTTATTTAATGTCTGTTTATGTGTATCACTGAATGTCTGTTTAAAATGCTTGTAGTATGTTGGCACTTTTCTCCCCAGGCCTTCACTGAAAAGCAGAAATGAATAAAATAAATAAGTATGTTTCCTGAACTACCAGGACATCAGGGGATTGAGTTTGTATCCATACGCACAGTTTGGTCTGCTTGATGGGTGAATTCATCCCATTGACCTCCATTAGGCAGGATTTAACACAATGTCTGTAACCTCAGTTGAGGTCTTGGATTGCTTCAGTCTGGGGAAACTGCTGAGAGATCATTCACTGAATAAGCCTTGTTGACAAAAATGATAGACCAGTCCACAGTATGTGGACTATCTAGAGCCATTTTTTCCTGCAAGAATAAAAGAGCAACTTCAGTCTGCTGAAATATGTATTTGCCATCAGGGAGATTGAGCTTAAGAGAACGCTGTTTTAAAACCTTTATCTCTCAGTGGTTTTATAAGGGAAGCCAATAAAACAATGGTGCTACTGCCAACTGCAAATGATACACAACGATAACACACCAAAGGAATTTATTTCATAAAGCTTTCGGATCTACACTGATGAAGGGTGTAGACCCGAAAGCTTTATGAAATAAATTTCTTTGGTGTGTTATCATTGTTTAATAAGGGAAGCCACATTGTCCACCTTGTCAGAATAGCCTGTGAGTAATCATAATCGAAATGGACCCTCCTTCTCAGGTACCCTATACATCATTTCTCCCAAGCAGCCCATAGGACCTTTTCTTTCTATTGAAAGGACAGAAACTTGACAATAACAGGGTGAGGGTGGAGGGCTCCTGGAGCTGGTGGTAGAGCTATAGACCTGTGGGCCCTTTCTAGTAGCAATTTGGTGGAAAGATGTAGGCCTAAGGTAGCTAGGATCCATGCCTGCAAGAAATTGATCATGTCCTTTTGCTCTGCCCTTTCATGTAAGCCTAAGATATAGAATTGTTTCAACGGCCTTGGTTTTCTTTTTCATCAAGTTGCTCACTAAGAGTTTGTGTGAAATCTAACAGAAAAGCAATTTGGTGTTTTGCTTCATACAGGTGCAGAGCAAGATCTTGTGTTGTAACTTCCAATTGCCCTGTGCTGTCAGACAAACAATTAACAGAGTCTGATTTCTTGAACCTGTGTCTGTAAGGCAGACTAAAAGGTATCCATCGACATGATAAGTTGCCGAATCTTAACCACCATCTGTGAAATGTCAGGATCTAAAGGCTCCGGTGAATGCTGGGGATTCAGCTGTTCCAGGCCAGCATCTTCTGTTATTCATGTTTTACTTGGAGGATCATTGGACATGGGTTTCTTGCTTTTTGACTTCTTTGACCACATCTGGTCTAAATTAACTCCTGGTTTCATGGGCATCCTTTTTGGTGGCATGTTGTTCAGGTATGTCCATTGCAGGTGTTTTAGCCAATAAATAGTTACTGTTAAAGGATTCCTACAGAAAAGTGTACTTTTAAAGTTTATTTTGTTCTTGGAGCATGTAGATTACATTACCACTGCATCAAGTGCACAACCAGAAGTCTTCACTATCAGATTATGACCAGAATATCAAGAAAACTGATTTGATTTGCATACCATTAAATGTTAATCCTTAAACTGAATCTTTTCAGTTCAAATAGCAAATAATTCCAAGTCAATAATATTAAAATATTCCAGAAAACATCAATTATAAGGAAAGCACCAAATGTTCATAAATTCCAAAAAAAAAAGTTATTATTTGAGTTACAATTATATGACATCTTTAAATATCCATTAAATAAATCTGTATCAGTAGAAGCAAAAGAAACTCCATACATTGCTATGGCTTGTCTGCTGGTGGAGTTTACTGTAAAACAAGTATATGTATTACCACCAGCTCCATTGTATAGATGGATGGAGCTCAAACTATGTCCCAGGAGACCTGATATTAACTAGTGGCTTGGAGGCTGGATGAGTCAGGGAGGGATGGGAAGGAAAGACTAACTGTGCTAGTTTGCTCACTCCAGAAGGGAGTTCTGCCTGTATTGAAGACACATCCCCAGTAATGGAAATGTACCATAATGACAAAGCAGATTGCCAGTAAACTGTAGTATTTGAGGGAGACTGGAGCTAATAAACAATACATGTGGTGATCATTAGTTCTGCCTAGTTAGGGGGTATCAAAAAAAAAAAACCCTGACAAGAAGGATCAGCATATGTGGTACTGCAGATTGTTTTTTTTTTCTACTTCCCCCTTCCCAAATCACCATGAAAATGGTCTCTACCGAGCAGCTGATGTTCACCTGAGGGGTATATAAATGAGCACAAAATATATACAGTTTTTGCAAGAATATCTGGTTAGACTAATTAACAATCCAACAAAAGCTTCCAGATAATGAGAAAATATATGAACAAATACTGAAGGGCTTCTAACCAACCATAATGAAGAATGGGCATGTAAAGAGATTTAAGTTTAAAGTCAGGAGTCATTACAGCTTCAGTTACACATCCTCCATCAAAACAAGAAAATGTAAAGTATACAGTATGTTGTATCCTAAACATTGCATATTTCAAGAGAGGAAATAGAGACTGATTATGACAATCCCACTTCCATGCTGATGTGTTGCTCGGCATACATATATGAGAATCATTATAGGTTCATAGGTTCATAGGTAGGTACTAGATTATCTGCCCAAAGGCATTTATAAGCCTAGCCGGATTAGTTCCCTGTGCCTCTGTTCAGCAGAACCACTGAAGTGATCCCCAGGGTAAACTTCCTGTTTCCCATTCACTCACCAAGGTTTCTCTTGAAGAGTGTTAGTGAGGAGCTCTGCCTAATGTACACTGGAATCTTGTTCCAGAGCATGGGAAGTCTCTGGGACAGGAATCTATCCCTCCAGCATGTCCTATTTATTGTTGTGGTGAGGTTTATATCCCTAGAGAGTGTGGCTCGAGAGGATATGGTTCTCTTTAGGTGAAGCATGTCCGTCAATTCTGGGTTGGACATGGCCGTCTCTGGGACAGGAATATATCCTTCCAGCACATCCTATTTATTGTTGTGGTGAGGTTTATATTCCTAGAGCATGTGGCTCGAGGGGATATGGTTTTCTTTAAGTGAAGCATGTCCATCAATTCTGGGTTGGACATGGCCTTATATGTCAGGCAGAGATCACCTATGAACCTATGAACCTATAACCTCTGAGTAGGCGGTATGCAACCGAGTACAGCTGATGTTTCTTCAGTCGAGCTGCAAAGGGCATCTGTTTGAGGCCAGTGATTCTCTTGGTGAGGTACATCTGTGGTCTTTCCAGCTGTTGCAGCTGTCTTGTAAGGTACATCCCAAATGGGGCATTGCACTCTATGATGGGTCTGATGAGTGATGCATAAAGAGGCACAATTACCTCTTTTGATCTGGATGCAAACCCTTTTGTGATTAGGTGGGCCAAATAGAAGGATTTTCTAACCACTTTGGCAATGTAATTATCAAAGGAGAGATTACTGTCTACTTGGGTCCCCAGATCCCTTATTTCGTCGGCTACCACATATGGGGTAATTTGTGGGTACTTTGTTTTTTCCAAAGGGGATGACTATGCACTTTTTGGCATTTAGCTTGAGGCCATGGTTTTGACACCAGGTATCTGTCTCAATGAGACCCTTTTGGGGGATGTCTGTGTCAGCCAGAAAGTCAATTATAGGCCCTAGTTTGCAGTCGTCTGCGAACTTGGTCAGCCATAGTCCTCCTGTGCTTGCCTCTACCACTGAGAAGTATATGCCGAAAAGAAGGGGTCCTCGGACTGAGACATGGGGAATGCCACTTGTAGCTGGTTTAGAGTCAGACCTAGCTCCCGCAACTCTTACCATGTGGGTTCTGTCCATGAGCCATTTGGCAACCCATCTCATGACATAGGGGTTTATGTTCAGGCTGGTGAGCTTGCTATAATACCAGAATGGGGAGTGGTATTGAAGGCTTTTCCGAGGTCTAGGTAGGCTGTGTGGACCACCTTTCCCTCATCTATCACCTTGGTAACTGTCTCAAAGAAGTCCACCAGGTTTAGGAGGCATGGTCTGCCCTTAACAAAGCTGAACTGGGCAGGGTCCAGTGTTTGGAGGTTCCCAATGTCTCTGTTAATAAGCTAGTCAGGCTTATAGGGTGATAGTTCCCGGGGTCTGTTGTGACTCCACCTTTGTGGAGTGGAATAACCGTTGCTGTGTGCCACTTTATGGGCACGTTGCCTGTGGAGAGGCTGCGTTTGATCAGTGTGTTTAGGTGAGGGGTTAGTTCATCTTTGATCTCATGTAGGACACAGCCTGAGACACTGTCCGGTCCCATTGATGCTGTGTTTTTGGCATTGGAGAGGGCTGTTTTAACCTGAGTGTCTGTGATTTCCGGGGTACTACATGCTTCTGGTATGGTTATGCGCCCTTTTGGGGGTGAGACCGAGGGGTGAAATTTGCACTGAACTTGTCTACCAGGATGGTGGCGGTTCAGTGTATTTTATGTCATTCTGCACTAACTGAGCAGATTCTTGACATAGCTAAAGAATGCCTTGTGGCTATCTTTGGGACCTTTGGCAATTTTTCTTTCAAAGCTAGCCTTGGATGATTTTATGAAAGATTGTAGTTTCTTGCTGATACTAATCAGGGATGTCTTCCCCCTTGGGATTTTACTCTTTTCTATACTAGTTTCCTCTTTCTATTGTATAGCTGGTTTATGGCAGGGGTCCACCAGACTGTTTATGGCAGGAGTCCACCAGACTGGTTTCCTTTTCTTGGAGAAATGAGTCGTGGTTTTGCTTGGGATAGCATGATCCATGCATTCTTGTAGGTGCCTGTAGAGTGCATTAGTAAAGGATTTTGCAGCTTGGGCAGCATTATCCTTTAGCATGGGGGATTTGAAACTTTCCACCTTGGTCTTAAGTAACGTGAAGTTTGCTTTTGAAAAGTTTTTCACGGTGGTTTCTTTGACCGGGGGTGGGGGCGGAATGTGGATATCCAGAGTGATTAGTTTATGGTCAGATCTAACCAGTAAGGGGTTGATCTCTGGTGTGGAACACCGGTCGCCCATGTTGGTGATGACCAGGTCTAATATGTTGTCACCTCTAGTGGGGGTGTTGACCAGTTGATCCAGGGCATTTGAATTTATAAGTTCTAGGAAATGTTGGGCAAGGGAGTTAGTACTTGAGTAGTTCTCCCAGTTAATGTTTGGATAAATGAAATCACCCAATATCAGGGTGTTTGGTAGGACCTTTATGTTTCTCAGTGTTTCCAGAAATGTGGAATGGGGGTCCTGGGACATGGTGGGTGATCTGTAGCAAGCTACAATTTGAATTGCAGTTCTGCCCATTGTTAGTTGCACGTGGATGATCTCTGAAGCATCGTGCTTTGCCACTAACCTGCAGGTGTGGGTATCCTTAATGAATATGGATACACTTCCCATCTTTTTTATTTTGGTCTGGGTTTTGTGGCCAAAATGTATGGTATAAGTTGTAGCCTGGTAGTGCTGGGGTGCTCTCTGGAGCCTTAAACCAGGTTTATGTTACTGCACATATATCTATTTTCTCCATACTGAGGAGTGCCTCGAGTGCATGCATTTTGAGGTTTAGACTTCTGGCATTAAGTAGCATTACCCTCAGTTTTTTGTTACTTGTGCTATTAACGGTGGTGAGTTTGTCTTTTTAGCCTTGCCTAAAAAAGGCACTATGGGGGTGGCAAGAGCCTTGGCCAGTATTCAGAAGCATAAGGGTGACAGGTGCAAGCCATCTCTACCTCATTTGGGGTCTTAAAAAGTTCATGAAGTACATTCCTCGTAATGAGGTACACTTGAGAGGTATGGCCTACAACAGTTACAGGTAATTTAAACACAAAAACAACTTTATTAACATGCAGGCAGTAAAATAACTACAATATGTAGATGAAACAAGCTGTTTAAATCACAGAAACTCTAAAAAATCCATGTTTTAGGCAGAATTAGCTCAAAGCACCATGAAAATGCAGAAAAATGATACTTAATCACTCCAAAGTCTCTCTTTGGTCTCTCTGCTGCTGTAGAACTCTGCAAGGCACCAGGCAGGAGCATGCTGAGCTGTATACAAGCACAAAAACCTTGCAAATGTGGGTTTTATAGCAGGGAAATGAAAGAGATAGAAGTTAGCCCAAAATGGTCAATAAACTACTAATTGCTGGGCTGAAACCACTCCTCCAGGGACAGATAGGCTGCTCAAAGCTCCCCTCTTTCACAGGTGAGCAGAAAAACTTCCTTCTATCCAAGTAAGGTATGGGCAAACACAGAAATTTGTAACACAGCCCTGAATTCAGCACTAACTTTTACACTACTTTCAGCACACACATCATATGCAATTACCAGAAGTGAAACTATTTTTGGGAAGGTCATCACTAGATGAAGGCAAAGGGCAATTAAGATAATCACATCAAAAAGATCATTGCTATGGCTTGGTGTAGGGGTGGAGACAATGATTAGGGTTTGGGAGTTACAAATTGAAATACATTACTATGATCATTTGTTGTTGTTTTTTTCATTTTCATTTTTATTAAAACATCACAGGGGTACACAGACAATGCCTGTTTTAGGAGACAGATAAGAAGGCAGGATATTTATGAAAACACAGGGTATTTATGTGATTTGACTTATCCAGAGGCAGTGTATTTGTATATGAAGAAGTTGAAATTCATTACTGAGGCCATTGTTTCTTTCACTTTCTTCACAATTACACTCAGACGCATGGCTATTTTGTTTTTTTATATAGGCTATATATGCAAGCTGATGTAAACTGCATGATACATGCTAAACAATAAGTGATACAGATAGTTTGAGGGAGGGAGCATGTTTGTATGTCCATGAGTGGTAGGTTGAAGTAGATTACTGTGGTCATAATTTCTTTCACTTTCCTTACAATCAGACATTAGAAGTATACATAGAATGTGACTATCATGGCTATCATTTTACAGTAAGGATGAGAAATAACATTGTACATGAAAGGACAGGGTAATCACATGACTGCTGGTGAATAAAAATGAAATGTTGAAGGCAGTATATATGCCTAAGAACAGCAAGGTGAAATAAATTATTGTGGCTGTATGTTTTTTGCTGTCTCTCAATGAGATGTCAGAATGTGCAGAATGTGGCTATTGTGTGTGGATAGGGTCAGGAAATATCTGAAAATGAAAGGAAATTATGGAGTCACCTCTGAATGATTATTAATATGTTGGATGGTAGGTAGTATCTGGCAAAGAAAGACATAGCCATTACATTTAGGTGGTAACTCTATAGTCAAATTTGGTACACTATCTCAGAAGAGACACATTCCATTGGAAAACTACTCTATCATCTTATTAGAAGTCTCTGAATTGCTTATTGTGAACTATGTTAGGGGAAAAAACATATGGCTTCTTATGTACAGCTAACAAATCCAGCATTTCAGATGGCTTTAGTTGTCACGATCTGGTCATTCATGTGATTCTGATTATATGGATTTCGAGTTTCGGAAACCTTGATAATGTGATAATTACCCATTCACTTATATACAGAAATAGCATTACAATCTGGCACTATACCTGGTTTCCACCTGGGAGCTATTTCACATTTGTTCACAAGGCCAGATGTAATGAATGTTTAGAATATATCTGCATTAGGTCCTCATAAGACTCAGGAGACAAACTGTATTTCACCAGCCAAGGCAACATTTTTACTACTGCATATATGGAGAGGTCGGCAGTTCATGTGCTGGCATGTAAATCAAGAATGGCATGCAAATGAAGTCCTTCAGGAAATAATGGCATTCTTGAGTGTGTTTTGTACCCACACATCTTATTAGAATTCCTTAATATTTGATTCTGAACTGCTTCTGGAGATCTGCTACATAGCCTCATATGCAGCTATTAAATCCAGCATTTCATAGGATTTTTGTTGTCACATGTGGTTACTATACTTAATCTCTGCTCAAAAGGCTGTGTAGAAATAATGTCCAGAATATATGTGCACTAAGTTGTTGTTTTATGTCATAATTACAAATCCTCTATATTTCACTTAATTGTTTTACTTGTAAAATGTCATGATTGCAATGTCATACTTTCATTCACTTAAAATGGTGGTCTCAAATTCAATATTTTATCTGCACTGAGATTTCTGAGCATTTTGCAGGTGATCACTCTCAACACACTGCTATTATCGTAAAGTTTCATAAAGAAATTTTAAACAAGGTGTGCGGTATACCATTCACAGACAGGCAAAAGAGACTTTGGTAAAGATACCTTTACTGACATTTTGCATTGTTGGCATTGGTCATATGCTGATTGTCTGCCTAGT
Source organism: Protopterus annectens (assembly GCF_019279795.1). Taxonomy (NCBI): domain Eukaryota; kingdom Metazoa; phylum Chordata; order Ceratodontiformes; family Protopteridae; genus Protopterus; species Protopterus annectens. The sequence goes on along the minus strand of NC_056727.1, from coordinate 507,733,731 downwards.
ATGTAGAGTTAAAAATGGCCCAGAATACTTCTTTATGAGCTGCTATTACATTAGAAGTAAAAGATACATTTTCTGGATTTTTTTTTTATTTGCAATACAGCATAGTTAACTTTCCAAATGTCTGAGCAACTAATACAGGGAGTTATATTCAGGGTAATACAGTACTGAAATTCCCAATGGTAGAGTAGCAGGCTTAGGAGTTTTGTAGTTTAGAATTTTGTTGTTAATTCTTAAAGATGTTGTATTATACCCAGTTTCCATTCGGAAAGTTGTTTTGAACTTCTGGTTCATACGCAGAATGCAGTAATGGCTAAGAATATTTCTTTACTGAGTTGCATTAGATCGGACGTAAAAACCTTATATATTTCACTGTATTTTTTTTTCATTTGCAATATGCTGTGACTATAAGGCTATGTTTTCTAGTCACTCAAGTAGCTGATTGTTATTTCTGTATGCTTAACTCTTCATTGCTTGAACAACTATATGGATTTGGCTTTGCTTATGTAAAACTATGTAATGTTAGCATCTGTTCTTTTGCAAAATTATTCAATGAATACTCAAAATGTTTGTACAATATACTCCTCTTGAGCCCAGGTCATGGCTGAAGAAGGTCAATGACCAATTCACCTACCTGGTTAACAAAAAGAAAGAAAGAAAGAAAGAAAGAAAGAAAGAAAGAAAGAGAAAGAGAAAGAGAAAGAAAGAAAGAAAAGATTTACATTGATGTGAGCTCTGAAGGTAAAATATCAGTCTTGGGTGTGTTTTATAGTTGAAAATCTTGTCATTACTACCTGAAAGTTACATGGTGATATTTTCAGGAGGGACAGAGACATAGCCTTTCAAAGATATGCAATGGTGGTTTTAGTCTGCATGCCTTTACTGTCACAGTCTGAAATTTTAGTTTTATAGTTGACTTTCATTGCGCATGCTATCTGAACTTCTGTGCAGTGTGCTGAGCACAACAATAGCCTAGAATATTTCTTTCTGATTTTATAGTGCATCAGAAGTAAAAACATCCTTTATGTTTTACCAAATGTTTATTTTCATTAGCAACATCCCATAGTTAACTTATCAATACAGAGTGGGGTCATCTTCAGCACTGAAACTCTTAGGAGTAGAAATCTTATGTGGATTTTATAGTTGGTCATCCTGTTGGTATTAACTGAAAGTCTTATAACATACTCTTACAGAGGTAATGGAATGTGGCTTTTCAGAGATAAGCACTGCATAGTCATGTTTTTAGGCATTTACTGCTGCATTTTCACAGTTTATGTTATATACCTGTTTCCATTGGAGGTACTGTTTTGAGGAGGTATGCTCAGTATGCAGAAAACAATAGTGACCTATAATATTTTTTGTATTATGTCAAAAATAAAAATTCTATACATTTCACTAGAAAAAATACATTTTTAGTTGCAACATGCCATTGTTACAGTATTTTATTTTATTGTGGCTAGCACAGTGGAAACAAATTCAAAGGTATCCTGTACAGGTAACCCTGAGTTTAGAATATTTACTGCCCCAGTCTGATATTCTGTATTATGCTGTTTCCTTAGTCAGTGATATGTCAAATTTCTGCCCAGTAAATTGAATACAGGAATGGTCTCACATTGGTTCATAGACTCATAGGTGTGTACTAGACTAATGACTGCTGGGCCTTTTTAAGCCTAGTCATGCATTCCAAATCCCTGGTAAGTTCTGATACCATTGATAAGGGTAAGCAGGATCTTGTGTGATTAAACATTTACAAGCAAGGGCCTAGGAGAAGAACCATTTACAAGCTACCTGCGCCATTTAGAGACATAGGTGCCAAATCAGGCATGAATTTCCTGTTCCCATCCAACTGTGCATGCTGCACTTGAATTGGGTTAGGGAGGAACTCTGCTTCACATGTATGGGGAGTCTGTTCCAGAGGAGGTGTAGTATCTGATACATGCCAGTATCTCCAGCAAGTTCTATTCCTATCACAAACAAGGTTTAGCCTGTAGGACACAGAATACAAGGATAGGGTTTTAAGGTGGTCTCCAAAGGACATGTTACTTACACCCTATATTCTTATTGGACTGTCCTTGATTATGGGGGTTACGCTACTTTGTGGAAGCCCCCTGCAATAGCTTTTGCAATGTTTACTTTCCAGCAGTTTGCTGGGACTGTTTATTTTGCCTTAAAAGAAGGTAGTAGGGGAGCAGTAAATCCCCTGGCCAATTTGGAGAAGGAAGGCTAAAATGACTGCAACAGCCCATTAATCAGCATACCTCTCTCATCACACTTCATAAGGAACTCTACAACAGGTGGTCCAAAACTAACTTTCTATCTAAGGAAGAATTCAAAACTTAATATTTAACATCTTCTGGAAGGCTTTGAGAACACATCCAAACAAATCTCCTCAAACTGTTTCAGTGACTACAGCCCTAAAAGTGGCATCAGTGAAATCACATGCAAGTTTCAATCCTGGGGTAGCCACTTGAGGTACAGAAGCAACCAAATTACACAAAGCAGATTTCTCAGAAGAGGAAACAGATACTAAAACATTCCTCATATTCTCAAAGAGGCAAGCATAAACAGGCATATGAGTTTGACAGCAAGAATTCTAATAACAGGAGTTGCAGACAAATAAACTTTAGCACAAATCTATCAAAAGCCTTCTCATCTTTGTCAGAAAGAGATGGATTAGCATTAACCAAATGTTTAGCAACAGCTCAGTTAAGAAAAGCAATAGCTGCTAAGTCAGACCTGAGATTAGTGTGTACAAATTTAAAAGAATGAGGAACTTTATATAGTCTGTCTGCTTTCTAGGCAGTAGGAGGCTGGCTGTCAGCCAAGTCACAAGCTGTGGCAAAAACATCCTCTAAAGCAGACGGAACAGGAGGAAAAGGCGAAGGTTCTTGAAATTCCAATTAAAACAAATCATGTTACTGCATTAGGGACTAAGAATTATTACTGTTTTCCACTGGAAAAAAAATGTTTCATTCTGGAAATAGATACAACAAAATAGAATTCATCAAAGGGACTGGTCAAAGCCACAGTTTCCTCAGAATCAGGAATAGAAATCTGTAGAGACAGAACAGAAACTGTCTCTTCAAAATTATTTAGAAGATCAATCTCTTGAATTTTTTTTTTTTTTAGAAAGTTAATAATCCCTTTTTCTTATCAGAAATATCCATACAAGAAGGGACAAGAGCCTCTACTAAACCCTGAGCTAAGACCAAAAACTAACTACTGTCTAGAGAAACTGAGACAGGTGATGATATATGTTTAAGTTTTTGTTTCTTTTATGACAGTAATTTATTAGGAAGCAGACTTAGTATTGCCAGCAAAGATCTTCCTGGTGATGAGCACAACTATCTGGCTACACAGAGTGGTATTCACTGCTTCCTCTCCCAGGACTTAAAAGAGTGTCTCTCCCTTGCCCAGCAAAGGAACATTAACAACCCTAGAGTATGTGTCTAACTCCTGGTCCATGGCAGCTGTAGACCCTACACCAATGTGACCCAAGGAAAAACATAAATGATTTGAGGAACCAGCTTTGTCCACAGCATTGTCACCCACCTGCAGCTGAGGGTCTTCAGCATTGTGCTGTGGTGACAAAGGTGCTCTCTTTTGTGGCAGGAAAGCACTGAAGGGCTTCATGCTCAAACCTCTCTTTTAGTCAGCTCAGCTTGAGCAGACTGATGCTTTTGGAAGATGGTCAGCTGTTATATCATCATCATCATCAATCCCCTTTTTCCCTATTATCTTCATGGGAGTTGGGGTATCATGTCCACTGTTGCCACCTTTCTCTATTTAATGTCACTATCTTACCTTCTCTGACAGATATGCCTGACTACTGCAGGTTTTCCCTCACAGAATCCATCCATCTTTTTGCTAGACACCCTCATTTCTTTTTGCCTTTTTCCTGTCTGTCCCAAATCATCTTCACCAGAATGTCTTCTGCTTTTCTGCACATGTGCCCAAACCACTGTAATCTGTTCTCTTCAACCTTCACTGCAATTGGAGCCACTTTGGCTTCTGCTTCTTTGTCTGTCCCATAGTGTGCTTTCTACCACCCATTTCAGGCATATCATCTAAATCTCTTTAGCTTTCTCAACTGCTTTGCCTTTACTGCCCAGGTTTCTGTACCATACAGTAGTATTAGTCACAGCACTGTTTTGTACATCTTACTTTTCAGCTTCTTTGGTATTCTTTTGTCATATACTACCCCTGGCAGTCTGTGCCAGTTGACTGCAGCCCCTCTGATTCTAGCTTTGACCTCCTCATTCAAACTTCCCATCTCCTCCACTACCGCTTTAAGATACCTGAAGCTGTTAACCTGTTCCACTGTTTACCCTTCTATCTCACTTTTCAGCTTCTTCTAATTTCCCCCATTTGCCACCATTACAACAGTCTTATCTGTACTCAGGATGATCCCATGTGCCTTCAGTTTTACATTCTGTTTCCCTAGCCTTTGCTGAAGTTTTTGGGCAGAGTCTGCCTGTAATACCATATCATCTGTATACAGCAGTTTTGTTAATCTGTCCCCTCCATCCTGTTTGCTGATGTAGTCCAGCACCCGTACGAATGGCGTTGGGTTCAGAGTTTAATCTTGATGCACATCCACTCCCACTGGGAACCCTTCTTTAAGAATGAACACTGTTCGGACTTTAACCCTTGGGTCATTGTATATAGTCTGCACTAATTCTTCCAATGTTTCTGGGACTTTGAACCACCACATCATCATCAGCATCACCATTATCATCAGCCCCCCTTTTCCCATTTTCTATCTGGGGTCAGGGTATTGTGTTAACTGTCACCATCTCTCCCGATTCAATACCATACTCCTACCTTCTTCAACACTCATGCCTGACTGTCACAGATCTTCTTTCACACAATCCACCCACATCTTTGCTGGATTTTCTCATTTACTCTTACCTTCTTCCTGTCTGTCCCAAATCTTCTTCACCAGATTATTTTCTGCTTTTCTGCACATGTGCCCATACCACCATAATCTGTTCTCTTTGATCTTTTCACCAACTGGAGCCACTTTGGCTTCTGCCCTTATGCCCTCATCTCTTCATCTGTCTCACAGTGTGCATCCTACCACCCTTCTAAGGCACTTCATTTCCATCACTTCTAGCCTCCTCATCTTCTCTGCCTTTACTACCCACTTTCTGTACCATACAGTAGCACTGGTTGCACCACTGTCTTGTACACCTTACTTTTCAGCTTCTTTGGCATTCTTCTCTTACACACTACCATAGACAGTCTGTACCAGATGGCTGCAGCCCCTCTGATTCTAGCTTTGACCACCCCTACCAGATACTTGAAGCTATTTATCTGTTCCACTATCTTACCTTCTATCTCAATTCTCAGCTTCTTCTGATTTCCCCAGTTTGCTGCCATTACCACTGTCTTATCTGTGCTTAGCTTCATCCCATGTGCTTTCAGTTTTGCATTCCATTCCCCTAACCTTTACTGCAGTTCTTGCTCAGAGTCTGCCTTTAATGCCACATCATCTGCATACAGCAAATTTATTGATCTATCCCCTCCAACTTGTTTGCTATTGAGTCCATCACCAGTATGAACAGCAGTGTGCTCAGAGCTGAACCTTGGTGTACACCCACTCTCACTGGAAACTCCTCTTTAAAGCTGAAAAATGTTCATACTTGAGTCAGTGGGTTCTTGTACACAGCCTGCACTAATTCTACCAATGTTTCTGGGACTTTGAAACACCGCAGTACTGCCCAGATCAGCTTTCTTGGGACCTTGTCATATGCTTTTGGCAAGTCTAGAAATGCTCAGTTGAACTCTTTCCTCATCTCTAGCTTCTTCTCAACTATCTGTCACTGCAAACATCAGGTCAGTTGTGCTGCATCCTGATCTGAGTCTGAACTGCCCATCTCCCATCTTACATTCTACTATGCTGCGTATTCATTTATCAATCACCCTCTCCAGAACTTTCATGCAATTTGACAGGAGTTTGATACCTCTGTACTGCCCACAGTTATGGATGTTCCCTTTGTTCTTGTACGCTGGCACAAGTATGCTTATTCTTCAGTCATCTGGGATAAGTCTTTCTCTCCACACTGCTATGATTATCCTTAGGAGCCATTTCTCCCCTATTTTACCCAACATCTTTATCATTTCTGCTGTGACCTCATCTGAGCCTGTTGAGGTCACATTTGAACCACAAAATGAGCCAGCATACTGTGATACCATGCCAATGACCCTTTATTAAGTCATATAAATAACAAACTGTTAGAACAACAGAAAGAAACAGACCAGTTTTGGCTAATGATAGCCTTCCTCAGTGTTAAAAATACATCAGACCATTGTTCATTATATACTGTCATTCACTAACAAATTAGCTTCTGATTGGTCCCATTATAAGTGTTCATTCAATCCTGGTGGGAAAAGCCCTCCCAATTTGATAATCCACTTTTTCTCCTTTGCATCCAAAATGGAATGCCATCGAGCTTTCTGGGATCTATTACCCATTATTTTATCTATAATAGTAAATTTAAATATTGCTGCTGGGTGTTTAAACAAATGTTTGTATAATGCTTTATTGGCCCTCCTATTCCTGACGTCACTCATATGCTCCGTAATATGCAATCTAAGGAGTCTGGAGGTTTGTCCCACATAAAATGCCGAACAGTTACATACGGCCAAGTATATCACCTGGTCACTACTGCAGTTTGCAAAAAATATGTCAAAAACAGTACCCGAATTCCTACTAGTAAACTGTTTGGTTTTCACAATGTTGGTGCAATGACTGCAGTGTCCACATGGTGCACAACCTGTCAAAATATCCACTGTGATATTTTTTGTTGTTTATTTCCTATAGACTGCCGTTCCAAGCCCCTTTTGTAAAAACTAAAACATGAGTCCATATTTTTGCCTCTGTGGAACAAAAATTGATATCCCTCCCCCAGGATATTTGATAAAGTGTTGTCAGCTAACAAAATATTCCAGTGTCGATGGACACTGTTCATTAATAAATCGTGTTCCTCCCATATGTAGTGGTTAAATGTATTGGTAAATTGATGTGCTGTTGTTGCTTCTCCTTGTATTTGAGCAAATCAACCCTATTCAGTTTTGATGCCCAGTTGCTTGCTGTCAGTACATGCCCCACTTTTATAACCCCTATCCCGAAATCTATTTGTAAGATCTTTTCCAAAGGTTTCATAAGTTGCATCATCCGAACAGATAGGATTTATTAATGAACAGTGTCCAACGAGCGTTTCTCCCGGGCCTCCGCTGAAAACTGGCTTCATTCCAAGTCGGAATTTCCCAGTTAATGAATGTAAAATAAAATAAATAAATAAATAAATAAAAATCCTCAAGTAAAACCTAAATAATTGTTGGGGTAGCAATGTATCACAGCAAGTTAGAAATATGAGTTTTTAATGAACTGTATCATATGTCTCTAATGGTGTTTTTTTCTTTATTTCTTATTTTTTCATATATTTATCCTGTTTACATACAGGGACTATATAAAATAAATAAAATATGTAACATATGGGTATTTACATGTCTATTACTTATCAAACCCATATGTAGCATATAACAGTTTTTCTCTTGCACAATTACATTTATGGCTATTTTAACTTATTCTGTAGCAATGGACTTGGGCAATTCAGTTATATTTCCTTCAAACTTTCATTTGTGAAAGCAAAATAGAAAAAATCTAAGGTACTAAGGGATGTTGAGAGACTTCTGATCTTTTAAAGGAAGAAATTGTAGCCTATTTACGTCTTTTTTTCTAAATACTTTTTGTTAAAGCTTTAAAATAGAATGCCCTTAATTATACTTACATAAACAGTCTTCATTATATGCATATGTATTGTCAATAACATTCCATTCACAACTCAACTCATTGTCACAGAATTATCTTAAACTTCACACAAATATATGGAGATACCATTATCATGTATATTATTATAGGTAACAAAGACACACTATTGCATATGTAAATTGAAGTGCTCAGGATTCCTTGTAGCTTCACTCTCTGTATGCCTGTTTCATAAAGTACTCCATATCCAAAACAGTGCCTCCAGGTGGCTCTATAGTTAACTCCTTCTGACGCCTCTAGGCATCAAATATTGCTTGTTCATATTTGCATTAATAATTCCAAAACCATGCTGTGTAAAAGATTTTAAAAATTTAATTTTAAAGCTTAAACAATGGCAAACTCAACTGCATTAATATTTGACCTCTGTCTAATGCAGGTAAATAGATATTAACTGTTGTTTTTTATGATATTAATTTACATAGCTATAATTTTCACATTTTTCTAAATATCTCAAAAACCAAGTAACACAGACAAAACTCCTTAGCCTCATATGAAAGCTCTCAGCTTGATGAATAAAATGTTGCTGACAGTATGTATGTAACTTGAGTGGTTGCTGAGACATTCTAAGTTGTTTACAAACTATTACAAATGTAATAATTACAGTGTTTACTGTGACTTATAAAGTTCAGTTTAAGACATAGACCCTAAAGAATTCTTCCACTATAAAAATAGTTTGTGCTGAAGAGTTTGCCATTTATACTTATTTCATAAGCCCTATAGTTCCAGAAATATGAACATTTGTTTGAAATACAAGTACAAAATGTTATTCTGTCAAAAAGCTTAGGCTCCGCCCATTGGAAGCTACAGTGCAAACTTTCTGAGCAGCACTGTTTTGGTTTGTCTTCTTTCATCATTCCATCAGTAGTAGTTGGTGCTAATTCAGTTTCCATTGCTAGCCCCCACCAGCAGTCTTTGGGAAGAAATGGTAGTGTTAACTGTCTGCAGCTGTCTATTGCAACCATTTCCCTCTAAAGAAAAAGGAACAACAAAGGTCAGTATCAGAAATACGTACTGCTACAACAGAAACCAGATGAGTATGTGGATATTTGTATGTGTTGTGGAAATATGGTGGGGCAGTATTACATGTTATTTCTTAATTTGAGGATGCTTGGTTATCTTGCATGACTTTACTGACTGATCTGACATTTGCTACAGTTCCTGCTTATGTGTGAGACTTTCAGACCATATGGACTAGTCAGAAGACTTGAGATGATAATATTTATGTTTCACAGAAGATTTTGAGGAGCTGACTGTCAATGAAGGCTTCCTAGTTTTAATGTATAGGATTGTCTTATTGTGTTTGATAACTAAAGAACATCTACTGAATAGCTTGTATCTAAGCAAGCCTTGTTAGCAAATTTTCATAATTACTTTAGTTCAGTATTTGTTATTTCCACCATTGCTGCTACTACTATGTGTATTTCATAGCAGAACACTTTAAAATGACTGACTAAAGGGAACTGTGACTGTGTGGGATTACTACTAAGGTATGGATAATCCACTCTATGTGCTCTGTCTGTATGCAGGGAATCCAAGGGCACATCCATCCATTCACTGAAGCATTTTTTTCATTAATCCCAGATAATTTCAATCTTTTCAGGAACTACAGAGAAGTGAACATTTTCTCTTCTTGATATATATTCCAGCTCCACCAGTTTCTGCTTTTGCATATTTTGGGTCATTTCAATGTCTACCATCTTCTCCTTCACAACTTGGTCTAAATGTTGCAGCACTGACAAGAGACCTAATTTAGTTGTGAGAGCATCCTCCAAATGTTGTTTTACTTGCAATTGGAGATTATATAATTCATTAACATGTCACTAATTCTAAATATTTCAGTATGTATTTGACTGATTTAAACTTCCAGTACAGAGGGAATATGTGTGCTGGATCCTTCCATTGCTGATGCTAGACCTGTTTCTTCCATTGTAGTGACCTCATACTATTCCAGAAGCTTGCTTATAGTTGCTAGCAAACTTTTATTTATATTTGCTGTTTTCTTTTTTGATTTGTCAGATGTCATTAACTGACATTTCATTGTTTAAGTGATTTAACTTATGCATTCCTCAATATATGTAAAGTTTTACAGCAATACAGCAGAGCACAGCATTTCCCATGTGATGCTCATTAGTGGTCATGCGGGAAGCCCTTCTTTCTGGATTCAGATGGTTATGTGAATCATAAATAAAATTGCTGAAGTCACTGCCTTCTCTTGATGCTTATGGACTGATATTGTTAAACCATGACTACAAGTTGCTTATGCATATCTTGGCTAAAAGTTATCCATATTTTCTCAAATTAATGCACCCTGATCAGACAGTATTTGTAGGAATCACTCTACTTTTGATAACCTGATTAAACAACTTTACTAGTAGAAGCAACTTACTTTTCAAGTAATCCACTCCTCCTGCCTAGGCTTGATACAAAATGTGCTTGGTAGTATATCTTGACCTTTTGTCTTCTTAGTGATGCTGTCCATAGGTTTTCTAAATGAAATAGTGACATTAATTCAGAATCTATATTGGCAGTCTTCAGCACTAATAAAACTGGGTTTCTAGCTTTCTTTACCAGTTTTGCTATGAAGAGAAGACAGACAGAGTTGTCCATTGCCCCCAGTATTTATCCTTTACATTGGACCATTAGTTATGAGACACAACAATGCCAGGATTAAATGGTTCTAGGTACAGGGATATTATATTAAGCTGTCACTATATGTAAATGATCTTCTTCTTTATACTTCATCTCTTTATCAGGACTTGCCTATATATTTAGTGAACATGATTATTTTGATCAATGCAGGTAAAACACAAGTTGTAGAAATGAATTATTCTCTCTCTGATCCCTTATTGGCTAGATTCACTTTTCTGGTTAAGGATAGCTTTTTCATACTTAGGGATAAAAAAAAATGTTAATTTAGTTCAGAGTACTGTCTGCAGCACCTATGAACTTAATTTTCCACATTTAGACTAGTATTAAGTCCACTTGACTTAAAATGATATGTGGTATGTTGAATGAGCAATTGCTTGCTATTTGGAGAGCCGATACTTAGCTTGATGAGCTAGACAAGTTCTATAAAAAACTTCACTGTACTCGACCCTCATGAGACCACTAATAACGTATAATGCACTCTTTTGCATGTACCCCACCAAACACTTGCAGCAGCTGGAGAGACCTCAGAGGTTTCTCACTAAATAAATGCAGGGACTGCAAACTGTGACTTATGTGGACAGGATGAAAGCCCTGTCTCTTTACTCTTACATTATAGGCTGCTGCAAGGTAACTTGTGCTTGGCCTATAGGGCAATCTCCAACCCTGCCCTGATGGAAATGCTGCACATTCGCAAGTCAAATGGCACAAGAGTCACTTGCTCTAGGGATCTCAACCTAGCTTGTGACATTAACAGATCATGCTGGAGAGACAGATATGTGTCCCAGAGACTGATGCTTCTCTGGAACAGACTAGTCACGTAAAACAGAGCTCCTCACTGACCCTATTCAAACACAGCCTAGATAATTAGATGGGAGACTGCAAATTCGCCCTTGGGGTGTGACCCATATCCCTCATGGACAGGGGTAGCAGGTGTTGATCACAGACCCACTCTATTCATAAATTCATTCTGTGAACTACCCAGAAAAGAATGACTGGGGGTACCTGAGTGTCACTTGTTCCTCTAAATACAGATGATAAGCAGGCAGGGTATTTCGTTTAGCCACTTTATTATATAGAAACACATCAGGATGGATAGCAACATCATAAAATATAAACAAACTGATTAATAGACAGACCTTACTTACACACATGCTTACATCTTAACAGCTTGCTACAAAATGGCAGTCAAGCTCGCAAGTGCTCAGTATTTATCCTCTTGTGCAAGCCCTTAGATAGCTTCTTAAAGATACATACACACACATTGATCTACATTCTCCCTCTTAAAAAGATTGCCCTTAAATGAAAATGATATTGCAATTATACATGCATTAATATACACATTAGAAACAAACACAATGTTCATGTCCAAGTTGCCGTGTAGCTATAACATGGTCTGGAGCTGTGACCATATCTGGTAACATAACAATCTGGACTGTGTTTAGCAACAGGAACAACTTTCAGTGAACAACTTGTATCAGGAACTTCAGGATTCATCACAGGAATGGGAATATTCTCTGGAACTTCTTCTGAAACTGGAACACTGGACAACTCACTCTGAGATAAAGAGTCTTTCTCACTGGCTATGTGCTATGGTATTGGCTCGGACACCAGTATCAAATATTTCCAATTTTGCCTAAACTCTACTCCTTGTGATTCCACAATGTACAATGTCAGCTCTGACCAAATATTCTTCATCACTCCAATCCGATCATAACCTTTGGATGTTTGCATCCTTATCACTTCTCCCTTTTGTAATGGATTGAGAGGTTTACTATTCTTATCATAGTAGCACTTCTGGGTCAAATGCTTCTTCATCAGATTGGCTTTAATGACCTGTTGCTCTTGAGACATGTAACCAACAATTGACTACTGATTGGTAACGTGGTTCTGGTTTGACATGACAGATCTCTCTGGGCAGGTGAACCAAGATGTTTATCAGGAATATTTCTGAGATTCAAGAGATTCAGGAAAACATCACTATTGTCTCATTTTGACTTCTCTAATAACTCTTTTGCACTTTGAACTGCACATTCTGCCAATCCATTTGACTGCAGATACACTGGGCTACTTGTGAAATGAGTAAAGTCCCACTCTTCAGCAAATCTTTTGAACTGATGGCTTGTAAACTGTGTGCCATTGTCAGAAATAACTTTGTGTGAACTACCATGGACTGCAAAATGATGCTTCATCTTAGTAATGACAGTACTGGATCCTAGATTGGGAAGTAGGTAAATCTCAAACCAATTTAAATAAGAGTAAGAACCACAAAACAGTGAACCAAAAAGAAGTAAAACAGCGTTTATTCCTCTGACGTCTCGGCTAATGCCTTCACAGGAGAATACTGAACAAATTTCACACTCCATATTTATAATACATTCATTCAATCAATTATCCAATTTAAATAAGAGTCTACTAACACCAAGTAATGTTGACCATTCCATTTGAAAATGTCAGTAGCTACTGTCGACCAAGTTAGTTCAGGAATCTGATTTAGCTTAAGTGGTTCTTTCTATTGATGTGACTTAGTACTATTACACACAGAACAAGATTATAGCAGTTTCTCAATATCTTGTGACATGGAAGACCAAAATACTAGTCCTCTCACCCTTCTTTTGGTAGAGGCTGCTCCTGGGTGAACACAATGTAAGATAGTAATGTACTCTTGTTGCAAAGACTTTGGAACAATCCCTTTTAAGACCTACTTTTAAGACCTTTCATAATAATACCATTGTCTGACAAAATCTCAAATCTGAATGGAAAATAAGGTTGCACTTCTTGAGGTAAACTAGATTACTTTGATTGCCATCCTTCTTTGATAAAGTGATTGAGCTTTTGTAAAACTGGATCTGTGGCTGTATGATGACTAAGCTCATCAAGAAATGTGGAAGATAAATTTCTCACTTCCATGACTTCGAAATCAAGATTCTCATTTTCATGCTGTTCAGTGGTACTTCTGTGTGATCTGGATAATGTATCAGCAAGATAAAGAAGTTTATCTTTCTTGTAGACAAGATTAAAATTATACTTTTGCAATCTCAACATCATGAGTTGCAATCTGGCTGGAGTTGAATGCATAGGCTTTCTCAAAATAGTGACTAGAGGTTGGTGGTTTGTTTCAATCTGGATACGTGTACAATAAACATAATCATGGAACTTGGAAAATGCAAACACAACTGCCAAAAGTTCTTTCTCTATCTGAGCATACTGCATTTCTTTTTGGGTAAGAGTTCTGGATGCATAGGCAACAGGCTGACCCTTTAGTAAAATGACAGCACCTAGACCAAATTGTGAAGCATCACATGAAAGAGTAACTGGCTTGTGGACATCATAGTATCTGGGAGTAGGTGAACTGGCAATTCTCTGTTTCAGGACATCAAATGCTCTTTGGTGTTGTTCTAACCATGACCAGAATACATCTTTATGTGTCAGTTCTCTGAGTGGTGCTGACACTTGACTCAAGTCTGGAATGAACTTGCCTAGGTAGTTGACCATGCCAAGAAAACGATGCGAGGCTTGAACATTGTCTGGAGTTGGCATCTCGAGAATGGGTGTTTGCTTAGAAGGGCCTGGTTGTAAGCCTGAACTGGTAAATAAATGACCAACATAAGTGACTTCTCATAGACTGAATTTGCATTTCTGTGGACTGAGCTTAAGATTCACTTGACTTGCTCTTTCCAGAACTTTTATGACGTTTCTGTCATACTCAGCTTCACCATTACCTCCTACTAGTATGTTGTCTACTATAATAACACAAGGATACCCATAAAAATGTGCTCCATTGCATTTTGAAAGACTTTACTTGCAGAATTTATCCCAAATGACATTCTCAGAAATCTGTACCTTCCAAATGGAGTACTGAAAGTAGCTCATAATGAAGCTTTCTAGTCAAGCAAAATTTTCCAAAATGAACTCTTTGCATCTAAGACAGAAACAAACAGTGGAATTTGGCATAAGAGCAGTGACTTCTTCAACTGTACACATTGATGATGAGGTCTTTTTAATGCCTTGTTCAAATCACATGGATCAGTACATATTCTGATGTCATCTGAGCTTTTCTTATGAGCTACCACCATGGAAGATACCCATTCAGTTGGTTCTTCAATTGGACAAATCACACCTTGTTGCACCATTTTATCTAGTTTGGCTTTGACTTTGGCCTGCATAGCTACTGGAACTTTCTGGGCTGGCCTGACAACTGGACTGACATCTGGGTCTAACTTTATGGACTACACAGCTGGAAGCTTGCCTAGATTGTCTTTGAAAAGATTAGAATAGGTGGAGAAAACAGACTGGGCAAAATTAGAATAGTGGTCTTTTAAGCTAAATGGGTAGACCTCCTTGTTAAATGAAAGCAGTCCCATTTTCAAACTGTCTCTGAGCCCTAATAATGACTGGATGTGCTTCTTGATCACATAAAATAATAAGTCATAGCTTCTCCCAGCAGAGTAACATGAAAGCATTACTGTGCCTTCCATATGAAACTCTTCACCACCATAAGCAACAAGCTTTGCACACTTTGCCAAATCAAGCCTTTCACCAGCACTTACTCTAGCAAATGTTTCAGCAGACATAACATTGTACTTTGAGCCTGTATCAACTTTGAGCGCTGTGGGTTTGCCATTTATCTGAACAGTACAAAATACTTCATTCTTGGCCCATAAATCTACTGCATTGACTGTTTCATGAAGCATAGACACACCAGCAACATAAAAAGTATGTGACATATGTGACAAAGGGTCACAAAATTCTAACTGATCAACTCTTTTCTTAAAAAGTTCACTTTTAATAAAAGAATGTATGCCTTTTGAGTTAGAAAACCTTTTGAAAGTATTCCATTTATTACATTTGTGGCATTGCTGACCAAAGGCTAAACATTTTTCCCTTTTATATTCATGACTTCCACCACAATTATGACAGTTGGCAATGAAACTAGGTTGGAGCCCTTGCTTTGAGTTTGCTGACTCACTCTTATGTTCCACTGAGACTATGCACACTCTGGAACTTGTTAGAAAGCTCTGGAGTTTACCAGTGAGTGCTGCAGGGGTTACAGTTGCTGACATGTGCTTGGGCCTGTTTCTTTTAACCACATGCTGCATGCTATCAACGTAAGCACTAGAAGTTACTGGAAACATACTTTTCTCATTTGTAAGCATAGCTGTATGCTTTTCTGTGAGTTGGTATATCTGATAAATCTCAATGGCCATATTCAAAGTTAAAACACTGTCATGAAGCAAAACCCTTCTCACAGCATCATCTTTAATACCATACACAAGTCTGTCATTTATCAACTCATCCCTTAAATCACCAAATCTGAACATTTTAGCTTTGTTTCACAAATCAGTTATGTATGCTGCAAAAGTTTCACCAGGCTTTTAATCCCTTGTATAAAATAAGTGCCTTTCCACTGTAATATTTGTCTGGGGGTTACAAATTTATCTAAATTTATGTTTTAAGCATTCAGGGTCCTCCCTTGACTCAGCTGGTACAAGAATATGATGTTTTTTCCCCTCTCTTGCAAAGATAGCAGGTCCATGCACAATGAATGTTCCCTTTTTTTTTTTTTTGTTTTTTGTAAATATTTTTATTCATTTCCAAAAACAAGAAAACATGAATGCAGGTTATTTATGACAATGAAGTATTTACAAATTATTTAAAATGGTAGGCTAAAACCTCTAAACAGATATCAAACATTAAAACCAAAATAAAGTATTTACAAGGGTGTCTATTGTTGACATATAATTGACTTTCTATACAATTGTTTCCTGATTATAATCTGCTACAGTCATTATTCTCCAGTATTTCAGTTACTTTTTGCCATGCTACGTATAATGATGTAGTTCTTTCAGTTCTTCCTTTAATAGTGTTCATTTCCAATTGCGATACTGCTGATACCATATTCATGAATTGCTTAAAAGTTGGAGAAGCTTTGGATTTCCAGTTTGATGTAATGTTCTTCCTTGCAATAGCTAGGAGAGTCCATAAGATTACATATTTTGTTCTTGGCACACAGTCGGGTACAGGTGCATTAAACAAAATAATAGATTTGGAAATCTGGAATTTATCATTGAATACCATTTGCAGAAAATAATTTATTTTATCCCAATATGGTTTAATCAAATGGCATTCGTAGAACATATGTTGCCAGTCTGCTTTTATTGATAAATCACATCTCCAGCAGCCAATGTTTTTCTTAAACATAAGTTCCATTTTATGAGGGGTTACATAATATCTGTGTATGAATTGCCATGTAAAAAGTCTCCAATGTAATGAAAGTGATGTCTGCTTTGGAGAGAGAATAATTAGTTTTTTATCTCTGTCATTTGGCACATGTCCATTAACTGATCTATAATAATTCCATATTTTGTCATTATTATGCATTTTTATTTTTTTGTTTGTTTTATAAATAGATGATAAGTATCCCTTTCCAAGAATGGGTTGATTCGTTAGTAATATTATATGTTCTATAAGGTTAGGGACATTTTGTCTTATTGATGGTTGCATTGTTTCTTGTTTGCTTAATATATACTGTCTTAATTCTTGTACATGTAACCACGAACTATCTTCCATATTTAATTTCTGTTTAATCTGGTCTATTGTCAGAGGTTTTCCAGAGTTTAGCAATTGATGCCAATATAGTAATCCCTTTTCTTTAAGCATGTTGACTACTTCCATATTAAATGTTATTATATTACCTTGTGTATGCGCTACTGGATATAAAAGAAATGACCATGCTTTAATATCAGGATTGCTATTAATAAGATTTTGGAAAATTTTTAATGTATAAGTAATGTATTTGGAACTTATATTTTTATTCTTATGTATCATCATATATTCCTTCATCAGCCATAGAAAATTGTTTGGTACGAAATCTGTATACTTATTTGCTACTACAAATCCTGATTTTAACCAGATTCTCTCATGAACTAGCTTCCATTTTGATGTATATTTTGTATTTAGCCATAATGATATTGTTTTAATAATGGATGAATGCAAATATATTTCTATGTCTGGTAAACCTATGCCACCTATATCCCAATCATCTAGATGATACTTCATAGCTATCCCTGGTTTTTTTGGATACCATAGGAATCTTACCATTAAATCATTTAATTGTTTTAGGTGTGATTTAGCTGGTGGCAAAGAACAAGCTTGTATGACATAAAGAATTTTTGGAAATATGATCATTTTAATTATATAAAGCCTTTCTTCCATTGAAAAGAAGAATTTATTCCATCTTTGTATTAGATTTTTAATATTATTTAAGGTCTCTTTATAATTTGTTTCAATTGTAGTATCTAGGTTGTTAGTTATTATAATTCCCAAGTATTTAATTATATTATCAGTAGAGATATATTTATGGTATTTTTTTTATTTAGATCTTTTTTATTAGTATTTATCATCAATACATTTGTTTTGTTCTCATTAAATTTAAGACTTGAAAAGTTTTGAAAGTTTGAATTGAGTCCCATAATGCTTTTAAACAGCTATTATTATTTTTTAAGGTAATTAAAATATCATCAGCAAAAAGTTGAATTTTAAGCTCTAGGCTGTTGTCTAGTTGTATTCCTTCAATATTTTTATCCATACGTATATTATTTGCTAAGGGTTCAATGACTAGCGCAAATAATAACAGAGAAAGAGGGCAGCCTTGTTTTGTGCCCTTAGTTATTTTAATAGATTTAGACAGACTAGATCCCAGTTTTATATAAGCCAATGATTTTTCATATAATGATTTTATTAACAAAGTGAAGTTGTTTGAGAAGCCATATTCTTCTAAAACTAACCACAGATAATCCCAGTTCACTGAATCAAATGTGCTATTTATGTCTAAGCTAATAACATTAATTTTGGTTTTTGTGACATTTATATAATCAATTAAGGAAATAATTCTTTTAATGTTGTCATAAGTGTTCCTATCTTTTATAAAACCTGTTTGATCCTCCTCTATCAAAAGTGGTAGTAATTGTTTTATTCGAGCAGCATGTATTGCCATAAAAATGTAATAATCTATATTTAGAAGTGAAATGGGTCTGTATGATGAACATTCACTGGGATCTTTATTTTGTTTCATAATTGGTGATATTAATGTGTACTTCCAAGAAGGAGGAATGTCTTTACCATTTTTAACTGATGTAAAGGCATTCAATAACAGCAGCAAAGCCTTATTTGATAGTAATTTAAACATTTCTGGGGTGATATTATCTATACCTGGAGCTTTATTTAATTTTAGCTTATTTACTTCAGCTTTAAGTTCTGTCATTGTTATTTGTTTATCTATTAGTTATACCTGCTCCTCTAATAACCTAACTTTAACATTGTTTTTGAGAAAAGCTTTCAATACTGAATGTGTTTCTGTTTTCTCATTTTGATTATTAAGTTTATGAAAAAATAGCCTAAAAGCTTCTAGTATTCCTTCTAAATCAGATACTTTCTTTTTGGTTTCTATATTATGTATTTCCTTGATTTGATTTGTTTTAAAAATCTTTTTAGTCCTATTTGCTATTCTTCGTTGGTTTTTAGGGTTCATTGAATAGTAACATAGTTTAATTTTTTTCTAAGTTGATCATTGTTTTGTGGTGTAGCATCTCTGAGTATTTTTTATTAGTATCTTCTAGTTCTTTTATTAAGTTGGTGTTTCCATTTTGAACATCAAGCTTTAAATTATCTACTTTTGACTGTAATTCCATTAATTCCTTATTCCACTGTTTTTGTTTATTTTTATACCATCCCACCGCTCTTCCATATAGGTATGCTTTCAATGCATCCCATATATATATTTCAGATACATCTTTTGTAAGATTGATATCTAGGAATGTTTGTGTCTCTTTAATATAGAATTCCTTAAAATCTTTGAGATTTGTTATGTAAGATGGTATTCTTGTTACTGATATCCTTCTCTTGAAACATAAGTCTATCTCAAACGTTATGGTGTTATGGTCCGAAAATGGACATGAAATTGTCTTGACTTTATTTAATTTAGAGGTTAAATCCTTTGCTATGTACACTCTATCTATTCTAGAGTATGTATTAAGCCTATGGGAAAAATGTGTAAAGAATAGTGAATCTGGGATAACATACTCATTTATGTCAACTATATTAAAAGTTTCAACAAACTCAGATAACAACTTTGTTAAAGGTGATCTCTTACGTGTAATTTTAGTATTTGTGTCAGTTTCTTTTATAATGCAATTGAAATCTCCAGCTATGATTAAATTGCCTTTGGTATATTGTACAATGTCTTCTAAGTGTTGTTTGGCCACTCTAACACCTAGTCCTGGTATCCAATAAATATTCGCTAATGTATATATCATTTCATTGATAGATATTGTCACTAGACAAAACATTCCTGAGTTGTCATGGAACGTGTTTATGATTTTAGGCATTAAAGTAGTGTTTTTCCACAAAATTGCTACTCCCCTTCGCTTCTGATTACAGGTGGAACTTACTAGTATTGTATAATTTTTATTGTTTATTTTATTTAAGTCTTCCTATGTAAGGTGTGTTTTCTGTAAAATACTAGTTGCGCTTCACATAGCTTTAAATATCTATAAAGACTTTCCCTTTTGCAGCTATTATTTAAACCATTTACATTAAGAGATATACATTTTGCAATTGGATTTATATTAGCTTTGCTTTTATCCATATTCATATACTCGTAACAATGTGTAGATGTATGTACATGAAGAGAATGACTTGTTCTTTCTTCTTCCAACAGTATTACAATAGATTATAGACACCCAATAAAAGTAAATTACAAGATCATAACTGAGAACAATATAAGATAAACAACCACCAAACCCCTCCATGAGAAAAAACATCTCATCCTTCAATGATCTAATCATTCAAGCGATCTCTCTAAGTCTGCATTTCAGCATCCTCCCCCGGCCCCACCATATGGTAGTTTTATAATGAAAAGTATCTTATATATCTTTTAAGTATACATGTATTTGTCTTTACAGATTACTTAAATACAGTCTTGATCTATTTTTAATATTTTATAAAACACTAAGGCAATACAACTATACATAGATTTAATACTTAACTATTTGGTTTTGTTTAAATTGTAAAGGAAAATCTTTTATTTTAATATATCTTTTGTGTAGCAATAACGGTTATGCATCTTAAAAATAATATGCTTGCTGTCTATCTCCCTTATAGTGTAAGTGGCATTCATAGGTATAAAATTTATTGTAATGGTCTACCTACCTATATATATATATATATATATATATATATATATATATATATATACATATATATACATATATATATACATATACATACATACACATACAAACACATGTACAAATACACACATACATACATACACACATATATGCATACATACATAAAAAAAAAATGTTAAGCATTATATGCATCAGTTAACCATGCCACAAGTTGATTAAATCAGAAAGTATCCGTAACAATGAATATAACGTTACATTTGTATTGTCATTTATCAGTAATCTTATAGTTTTCTTTTAATTCAAAAGGTCATATTTTAGTGGTATGAATGCTACTAATTTGTTTTTGGCATTGGTATTATATAGTTTAAGACTATATTTCTTAGCAATTCCTATATATTTATTAGTGCCACTGGCATATTTCATCGCTAGTATACCACAAATGTCATATATCAAATAGCAACTCATACTCCTTATGATATTACAGGATTTATCTGCAGTGTTATAACTGTAAGGTTGGAAAATATGAGAAGCAAAGTAGGCTTTAAATATGCTATAACACAATTGTTTGGTACTTATTACTGTCAACTCTTCTACATACACAGGAAAAGATAACCTTATATGACCATCAACCATTTTCCTTCATTTTTCTCTTCATCCTTCTATTCTCCATTTTTAATAAATATTTGTTTCTATTGTGGCTTCTTTGAATTTGGTGAGGGTACTCAATATCATATTATAGATAATATACAACGTTGAAACAGAGAACATGCCCAATATAGAGACATATTCTCAACTCAAGTGGTCCACACCATATATTTATAACACTGCAGTCAGAAATATACCAATGAATATGCAATAACTAGCAGCTTTGCAGCATGTGTGTGTCTCTAACAAGTACATACCTATAGGATATTAAAAAGAATAGATAGCACGCTCTTGTTTCATAATTAACAAATGCACACAGCCTGGTATTTACTTTCATAGACAGAAATTAGACCTGTTACTTATATGCATATCAGTTACCAACCGCAATATGTTAGTAAATGCCTATGCTATTCAATTCATATTTTAATGCTGATTGATATGAGATGTAGCTGACAATGGCTTTAGCATTTGTGATGTTATATAATATATATTCAGTATTATAAGTAAAAGTACGCTGCATGTCTATTTGCAATCTAAGGTTCAAGATTGATCAATTTAGACATACAAGACAATCTCTTTAGCCTTGGTTATATAATGGGAGTTACTATGTTTCTACACAACCATTCATTTTCAGTGAAGATGTTCAATATTAATATAACTTGCCTTTAATAAAAGTACTTATAATTCAGCAGTTCTTTCCAATATATATATATATATATATATATATATATATATATATATATATAAAACAATATCATAAGCAAGTCTGAGATTTTTTCTTGCTCATTACTGCTTAATGATTGTGCTACTTGAACAATTTAATATTTACAGAGTATCTTGATAATTAAACAGCAACTCCTTTTTACCCTTAAAATGCCTAATAACACATAGCTACATTCATGAACCTTAATTGACTTACTATCCTTAAGGTTGAGTACACTAGCTGCAGTGTGTTTACAAATATGTTTTATAGTTCCAGTCAAGGACTTAAATATATTACATTTTTATAAAATTAAGGTAAATTATAGTAATTTACGTGGGTGATCTTATCAGAAAAGATTGTAGTAAAGTCTGTATGTGTTAACTATTCATACAGTTTCTTCCAAGTGATATACTTCTTTTTAAGCTTTGTGTGCTGTTTATGTGTACAATTCAAAATGAATAACAAATATTAAAATATAATAAAACATCATGTATGTGTTGATACCTTCTAAATTCATTAGGTACTTCAGTGTACTTTTAATATTTGTTAAACTGTAAAAGCACTTTGCCATCTCATAAATAGTGTGCTGGTTACTTTAAGTAGCTTAGGAGCTGACACCACACCCATACTGTCTTGTTTTAGTGCTGACATCACTCATGACTGTTTACTTTCATTTTGTGCTGTTAGAAGGTTTAACACACTGTAATGGATTCTAACTGAAGAACCTTCTTTCAGGGGTGGTAAAATAAGAGTTCCCAGCTCGTGACCATGGCGGGAAGACAAAAAACAAAGTAAGTGAAGTTTTTAGGGCTTTTATTTAAACTGAACACCAGCTCATTAAACTTCTATTAGTTTTCTTAACATTAAGGGCAGATATACAAGCCAAACAGTTGTTTGTTAGTCAAAAAGGCACTTTTAGCATCAAAGAATAGATAATTACTTTTCAAGGCACTTTTTGACAGTTATTACTATCAGTTTTTATATATTATTATGTGAATTAAATACATCAGTTTAGATATTTCATGCAGCTTAGTGTAAATAATATAAAAAGGAATCATGCTCATTTAAACACACCACATTAATATGTCAGTGTAAATACATCATATTCTATACTAGCAGTAAAAGGCAGGTAATTTATAAATGAACTATATAAATATCATTTAGAGTCAGAAAAATCATGACTGTAAGTATTTACACTGTAATAGAGAAAGATATGTTACCTTGCTTTCTTTAGGGTTGTTTGCTTTAGTTATAAAATGTCCTGCTTATCTTGTATTTATATTGCTTCAAAGACTGACACATGTGTAAAGCATGAATGCTTTCAAAGAACTTTTTTGCCTAACAGAGCAAATAGAAGACAACAATGTTTGTGTTTTTCATATGTCTTTTATCGTTTCTTCTTCTTCTTGTCAGCAGTGCTCCATTCATTTTTTTCTAAGTGACGCTTAACCCCAAATTGGGAGAAACCCATTTCTTCCACATTATCCAAGGTTTTATTAGCTGAAAGATAAGAAACTGTTGCTTGCAGAGTGTCAAAAGTTTTAGGACCTTCAGTAAAAAATATTTTTATTCTTGCAGGGAACAGCAAGTGGACTTTAAGTTGCCTTTTTTACAATTCCTTTATCAAAGGGAGACATTCTTTTCTTGCAGTTATAACTCCAGCAGAATAATCGTTCTCAAATCTGATTATGTTGTCTTTGTATTTAACTGGAGAAGTTGACTATGCTGCTTTTAAAATAAGTTCCTTGTCCTGTGATGAAAAAAACTTTACTATTATTGATCTCGGGTGATTTTTTGATTTGATGGTTGATGAAGCAGCTCTTAAGGATCTGTGGGCTCTTTCAATTCCATAAGAAAGAGCTTCAGGCAATTTAAAAACCTCTGGTAACCAGGTAGTAAGGAAAGTCACCATGTTATCTCCCTTTGTTTTCTCTGGTAGCCCATAGATGTGAAGGTTATTTCATCTGGACCTATTCTCTAGATCCTCTATTTTATTTTGTAATGAAGCATTTAGTTGTGATAAAAAATGTAGCTGAAGATCTTGTTCTGAGAGTCTGCCCTCAGTATCATTTAAGGATCTCTCTATGTCAGCTATTTGAGACTTCTATTGTGTCATTATTTCTTGTACTTGCTGTATTTGTTTTGTAGATCTCTCCCCAAAAGTGTTCAGTTTGGTATTCATTTTGTCAAATTTCACTGACAAGTCTTGTATAGCATTTAATAAAGACTGTATCTCCTTTTTCATCGTCTGGTCCTGTGTGGTATGCTTAGAAAAGCTCATTTTCAGTAGATTCAGATACCTTCCTTCTTGTTTTTGACAGGAAAAATAATGTTTAAAGCCATTTTTTTTGCACTGTAGACTTCTAGTGATATTAGTAGAAGTAATTCAACAAAATAGGTTTGTCTACAATATCTAGTTTTTAAAAATTCCTGTCAGAAATATCTTTTGAGTGCAGAGCTGGGAAAAGATGCTGCCAACCAGTCTACATCCTAGCCACGCCCCCTCCAAATGTTCCCTTTCAATGGCCTCTGACCCAGCTAAATTAAGCAGAATAAATGCCTTTGTATGGTCATCTTTATCAGAAAATGCAGCCTGTATGAAAATATCTTACTCTTGCTCAAACACTCTTCAGTTCTCTGCAAAATTATTACCAAACACAAGTGCACTGGGTTTTCAAAATCTGTTTGCCATGCCAACAAAGTAAGCACAAACACACTGAAAATATGGCCCTTGTAATTATGTACGAAGAAGCTGTGCTGTGAGAGCTTGTAATAACATTCAAATACACAATAAACTCTTTGAAATACTGTACTTTGTGAAATATACTCTGAAATGACTGTATTTTGTGAAATAACTGTACTGTAATACCGCACAAACATACAAACACTTCATACACTTCTGATAACTCGGATAGCCTTAATTAATATGAAAAATACGTGCGTTGTGAAAATGTGGTCATTTCCTTTTATTTTATTCATTTTATGCAATTTGGACTTTATTTCAAACATTTTCCATAGAAAATTGAATATTTCTATCAGTATCAGACATTTTGATTTATTTAAATATGGTTTACAGTGTTCTGTATGTTTATTTCATATTTTGCAAATAAGTAATAGTTTGAGCAAGTTTTAACATCTGAAATCCATTTCTGACCTGTTTTGTGACTTATACATGTTATAGAGATGATGCACTTCTCCATATTCCCCCAACACTTACTTGATACTCTCAGATTCAAATCGGAAGAACTGGAGCTCTATCTGGTAACAAGTCATTTTTGCCATACTGCGTCTGACAGCATCTTGCTTGTCCCTATAAATACAGATGACAGGCAGGTGAGGTATTTCATTTAGCTGCTTTATTACATAAAAAAAATCATAAAATATAAACAAACTGATTAACAGACATATCTTACATGCATGCATGCTTACATTTCAACAACTTACTACAAAATGGCAGTCAGGCTCGCACGTGCTCAGTATTTATACACTTGTGCAAGCCCTTAGATAGCTGCTTAAAGATACATACGCACACATTGATCTACACTGAGATTTCATAGGAGGTTACTAGACTAGCGGTCCTAGAGCCTTTATAAGACTAGCCATGTTAATCCCAAGTTTATTTAACATTATTTATTCAGCATATAAACAAATGTTAAATAAATAATGTTAAATAAACTTGGGATTAACATGGCTAGGCTTGTAAAGACTCTAGGGCCATGGCCCACTAGCCTAGTAATCTCCTATGAACCTATAAAAAATAAAAGGCAAATTCACGTCTGCATATTCATCAACTACAATTATTACTGAGTTATTAAAACTGAGTCATTGGGCATTTAATGAAACCAGTCTGCTCAGCTGGCTTGAAAATTTATTTCCTTTGCACTTAGCCAAGGAATGAGGTCTCTGATATTTCAAACTGATACAGAGTTTTTCAAGATTTCCTTTTTTGTAGTATGTGTGGGAGACAAGGCGGTATCCTGGGATTGATCATCTTTGACGTCACTTAAAGACAAACTACAACAATTTCGCAGTATGCTATAGCCTGTATCATCTATCCTATATCAGCCATTATTTCTCATTCAATATGATCCTACCATCACTTTAGAATCTCATCATACATGTTTCCTAATTTTGTTAATGATTATAGAAAGGAAAGTTATTATTAGGTCTTGTATAAAAAAGAGGAAGCGTGGAAATAAATTATATTAGAATAGTAATCCATGAACTCTATGATAGAATTCCCTGGACAGCTGACTTAAAATGAAGCCAAATATTATTTATGAAGAGATCTTTTATTGAATGTGTTGTGCTGACTTATTGAATGTGGATTTGCAGGGTGTTAAAACAATGTAGGATAGAATTTTCAGTAGTATTTTACTAGTAATCTTTATCTGACCTGTTGCCAGCCCTGCTTCATTTGTTAATTTTTACTCTTGTAGTCTTCATGTAATGAAGCATATCTAACTCAGATGATTGGTGAGGAACAAAAATAGGTCAAATAATAGTGAAACTGAATAGGCATATGTTTAAAATTAAGTTAATTTGATTTAATTGAGCTATGGTTTGTTTGTTCTGTTTTAAAACATAGTTTTAATAAACTTTGTTGGTTGACAAAAAATTTAACTTTTCATTCCATCCTTCTAGCCTTAGCCTTTTCAGAGTAGGATAGGTACAGATATAGGCCATGCATTTGTCACATTTTCCTTAGCCTGCTGCACACCTCTATTCTCTTTCCTCTGCTTTGTCCTCCTCACATATGCTTGTCTCTTTCAATTATCTATCTCTAAGGCTGCCCTGGAATTTATTGGTTTTCCTCTCTCCCATGTTTCTAATCTTTTCTCTTTCCACACCAATTCCCTTAATGTTTTGTCTGTTTCATTGTTGTCTTGTGCTCCTTATTTCTCCCTCTCTCTCTTTTATTTGCATTCTGGCATTCCTTTCAAGTGTCCTGTATACCAAGCAGTCAGTTCTTCTGATGCCACACTTGTCCACAAGTTCAGAAAGTACTTAGTTATCCTCTATCCCTTGTTACAGTATTTGTAATATGAGCAGTGCACCCTTTATCCTTGGCTATTACAGTCTTTCTCACATAACATCCTGCATTCCATGTTTCCACCAGTCCAGAAACTCCATTTCCCATCTGTTCTACATTCGATGTCTCCCCTCCCATTTCTAAACCAAATCATTGTCTGTATCTCCAGAAGATTCCCTCTTTTGCCCCTTGAACTAAGCATCCTCCTTGCTTCTTATCCATTGTGCATATTCACTATCAAACTATATCTCTTAAAACTTTACAGTGCAATCTCCCATTATTCTTTCTCTCTTTCTGTATAGACCACGTTTGTCCCTCCCAATAAATCTACTGATTGTCCTTTGAATTTCTTAAAATACTTTTCTATGTGGCTTATATCAACATGTCTGAACATATACATAACTAAGAGATGAATACAAGCTCTCACATCGGTTATCGTTCCATGCGATAAACCCACCATTCCTGATTACTTGGCTAGCAAACTTCCTATCTTTCATAACAGCTTTCTCCAATTCTCCTTTTTCAGTCACATTTGAGTATATTTTTATTATCCACAATTACATATCCTCACCATCACTAAGCATAGAATGTCCAATC
This sequence comes from Protopterus annectens, assembly GCF_019279795.1. Classification (NCBI taxonomy): domain Eukaryota; kingdom Metazoa; phylum Chordata; order Ceratodontiformes; family Protopteridae; genus Protopterus; species Protopterus annectens. The sequence goes on along the minus strand of NC_056727.1, from coordinate 507,706,087 downwards.
ACTTTCCTTTTTGTAACATAATTATTAATGAGCTCTTCTGGTAGAAATTAAATTGAGAATCTTTTGCAAAAGTCTTTGATACTTGCATAATCCTTAGTAAGCTGGTAGGAGTTTACTTGCCTGTCACACCGAAATCCAGGGTTCATTTTCTTGATAGGGAGTAGCAGTACCTTATCAAGGTTAGTGGTGCAATAGGTAACCCATTCATCTTTGATTCTGGAAGACCAAAATGCTGTGTGTCTCTTTTCTCTCCAAGTGATTGGACTGCTGTCACTGCAGTGCAGCATTATGGGTGCTGCACTTCTGACTGTGTCATCCTTTGGATGAGGTGTTAAACAAATGGCCCATCTGCTTGAGCTGGTAGTAGCTCAGGTGGATGCAAAAAATCTTATAACACCTATCAAAAAGAGTAAGGGAAGTTCCCAGATGCCCTACCAAATTTACCCCAGTAGTATAAATACCATCTTGGCTTTCCTCTGAAAAGAGATCAGTAGCTGAGTAGGACTAAGCCAATGAACAAAGGAAAATAAACAAAAATACTAGCAATTTTTATCATATCCACTAAGAATACCGTAAAATCATCAATAACAGCTTTAAAATTGTTTTTCAGCCTTAATTTCCCCTTCTCCTTCAGATAAGACCTCACTATCTGTGCCATTTTTTCCATAACTAGCAAGAATACACATAGTGAAAGTAGACATCCATATCTAATCCCCCATTCTAGTTTCACTGAATTAGATATAACTGCATTTATAACTATTCTTATTCATAGTTCCTTACATATTATCCCTTTACAAAGTTTTATTTTCCATGTTTCCTTATGCATTATCTTTCCATACATTTACAAAGCTTGTTTCTATTATCTTAGTTATCAATTCATGGCATCAAAAGATTTTGGTATATTAAAAAACACAAATTCTGCTCTTCCTACTTCCCTTCCCTCTGCCCACTCTACAAAGTCTGTAAGTAGCCTCCAATTGTCAGCCAGCAAATGCCTGTTAACACCCCATACATAGGATGGTTTAATGATGTATGGAAAGATGTTCAGCAAGAAATAATCTTGCAGCTGAACTGCAGAAAGAAATACGTCAGCAATTAGCTAGGTGTTCAGGGTCTTCTTTATCTCTGGAAAGCACCAATATTGCTGCTTGTGCCACTGAACCTGATTCTGTTTCCTTAGCTGTTATGTCATTAAAAACCTCCACCACAACTCCCTTTACCCCAAGCCTTACTCTCTTACAAAAGTCCATTGGAACCTGTCTGCCCACCTGCCTCCCCTCCTTTCATGTACTGTAATGCTGCAACTACCAGATATCTTTCCCTAATCTTGGACTTCATACTCATCCGACATCAGTTTGTTCATCTATTGTACTTATACCCCCTTCCTTTCTTTCACCTTTCTATTGATATCTTAGCTTCATTTTGCTGAATAACATTTGGCAACCCAATAGCATTTCCATGCCCACCTATTCCTCCAGTATGTCCTTTTAGTTTCTCACTTTCCTAAATATTTACCTGGATCCAGATAAATCTTGTTGTAGAGAATAGCTAGGTCAGTCTAAACTGCTGCTAGGTACTATGCATGTGAGCACATGTCCCTGCAGATTTCTTCCCATCAAACCATTCAGAGGATTTTGCTTTTTTCAAAAAATATGGTCTAACTTACCATTTGTTACTGCTCACCTTCTCAGATACATTGGTGATATCATCATTCATATACCACAGCCTCTTCAACCACCATTCTGCCAGAGAATCACCCTCTCACAGTCATCTTCTTCCTCATCACTGTTTTAAAGCCAAGCAGTAGGACTCATGGGTGTACAGAAGAGGGGTTGTCAAATAGAAGCAAAGAGAGAAAGCCATTAGAGTTTACTTATGTTAAATGCTAATGCTTTTCCAGATGCACTCATCCTACCATCTGAAATGTGTATTTTCAACCATGACCTTCTAGCATCCCCTAAATTTCCTTTCTGACAGAGTGGGATATGCAGCCATCATCTTTTATTATCCTGTCCTCTCCTCCTGGTTTCTATTATGTTCATTCCTAATATTCTGCATGGCTAGTGACTACTGCATAATGAACATCAAACATATTCAATTGTACTAGAACTTTCCCCAGTTTCTTGTCATTGTCCAGATCCTTCTAGTGGTAGGGTTCTGTCTGTTATATTTTCCTTTTCAGACCATTGCTCCTTGGAATCTGAGACCTCTTGTGCCACACTAGTATTCACAATGTTTTTCTTGTGTGTGTGGGTGTGTGTGTGTGCGTGCATGTGTGTGTGTGTGTGTGTGTGTGTGTGTGTGTGTGTGTGTGTGTGTGTGTGTGTGTGTGTGTGTGTGTGTGTGTGTGTGTGTGTGTGTGTGTGTGCGCGTGTGTGTCTCTTTGTGTGACTGTGTGACACTAGCCATCACAGATAACTAGGTTCAGTTAGTTACATATTCCTCCTGCTGAGGGCTGAGTTACCGCTAGTTAACATTTGTGTTATAACACACCAGTACACAGGTAAAACTCTTCCAGAGACATGAACAAATAAGTGCCACCAAATCATGCCACTTTTAGTATTGCATGTTATATTGGTCATATATTTTCAACTTTCCTCAGTGCAGCTTGTCTCATAATCCAATATATTGTCCAGTGTATATGATGCTTAGCAATCAAGGGTTTCTGTCAAAGGGAATAATATAACTTTTCCATTTATAACAACTTAATCTAGCTGGGTTTCCATACAGGTTTAACGTTTAATAAGGTTTTGCAGTCATGCTTCTGCATACTATATTGGTCCCACTGTTCCCATGTGTTCAGACCAATAATTCAGAAGTTGTCTTTCCTAGCCCTATTTTTCAGGTTTTCATTTGTTTCTTGGACAAAGGCAATCACAAACCACATCTTCAAGTTTCCTTCTCTTGCCATCTCCTGGAATCAAAATCAACAGCTTTATGAGTTATATCTGTGGCACCTCACCTATCTCTACATTTTCCGCCTCTCTGTTTAAGCTTTCTAGCCTAGCTGTTAAGTTATTTAAATAATACCAGTTTGCAAATCAATTTGGTGTTTGCCTCAATTATTTCTTAATTGCCACCAACTACTATTTTTTGTTTGTTTGTTTTACTGATGCCATAGTGAGAGGTGGAATTTGTTTATTCAGCCGAGAGCCACTCGTTAAACAGTAAGACTATTCAGAATCCATAACATACTTCCCCTCATTCTGGCATTTTTTTTTTGTTTTTTTCAAGTAGGAATAATGAATGTGTATGAATTAGTAAACCTAGGCATGGCTGACAAGGAGTAAACTGGAACATGTGGGAAGCATGCTTAAAATGCACATACTGAAGAACAGCTTCTATTTGTGAGCTAAACATCATAGGCTTAGGATATATTACAATACTTTAAATGAATGAGATTGCTAATAGAATTCTTACATAACTAAATGTCTTTTGGTTTTTTCCAGTTAGGGGTCGCCACAGCGGAACTCCGGTCTGCTAATGATTGGCAGTAGACTTTTTTTTTACGTGCTGGCTTGCCGGGCCTAACGCACAACCTTCAATGAAGGAATGCCCATTCATGCATGTCGACACACAGAAGACGCTCTAACTGAGAATCGAACGTGCAACGTCTAACTGTGAGGCGACAACGCTACCACAGCACCACCACCGCAGTAATAGAATTCTTACATGCCATCATTAAATCATAGGACCAAGTGGTCTTCAGAGCAGTGCAGACAACAGGAGCTCTAAACTGAAATATATGGAAAGGATAAAGACAGGTAATAAAGGATATAGATACAAAAGTATAAAAAAAAACTTGTGACAATGATAAGCAGGGCAGGTTCTAAACAAAAAGGTTAAAATTTGCCTTAATCTTATAAAAAGGCAGGGTGGTGGGTGCAGAAAGTAAATGGAAATATATCTTCCAATAGGAGAAAGAGAAAAAGGCATGATGACATCATGGAACCATCACCAGAGTTCTAGAAGAGAAGGCCATTCACATAGTAATAACAGCAAGAACAACTGATGGCGAAGAACATGTACACATCATATGCACTTGTACTCCAACATACAACAAAGGGAATATTAATGCACATGGAAAATGCAATCAGAAAAGGGAAATGACTGCAAGAAATATAAAAGTGCAGAGTAGCACATGCAGCTACTGAGAATGGTGTTATAAGTGAAGTACTTGTTCTAGATGATTGTATCCAGAGAGGGGTGGATGGATTAATATGTCAGGGTTAGAATGAGAAACATTGTCAGTGTCATCTGATTTTTAAATGGAAGACAACTGTAAAACTCTCCAAGGTATTCTTTGATGAGCTGTAATACAAACAGAGATTAGTGATATAAAAAGAATAGGGGAAGAGGAGTCTCATAAAACTTTGTATATTATTAATGAATTAGTGGTTCATTTCACTTCATTAAGTCACTCCAAGTGCTGTCATAGAATAAATAACATTAAAGGCTACTTTCAGTGAAAAATGAGGCTCAGCCCCATGCACTCATATGTTAGATCTTTATTCAACATACCTCCCTTTGATAAGTATAATAAATCTATTATTACACAACTGTGGCCAAATGGTAAATGCTTTGCAAGTGAAAAACTAATTCTCCCACCAATTGTGCAGTATTCTGCCATAGCTAAACATAGTTAATTGGTAAACTAAGAAATGAAGCACAACTTGAATTAAAAAAATCCAATAAAACTAAATAAAAAGAGTAAAAACAAATCAAACTAAAGGGGTTTGGCTTTCAATGTAATTTATTGAGTGACAGGTTTCAATTAAATAACATTACCCTGTTAAATGCATTCCATCAGTACATAAAACAATGGATCCGTTTATGAAAAGGTGTCATTTATTCAAATAAATGAGCAATCTGCTGATCAAGTAACAACACCCAATAAGTAATTGTGGGGTGATTACCTGTCTATACTAATAGAGTTTACAAGTGGTGTCCAAGGTTGTATATAGTAAGACATACTCTTAATAAAGAGATGAGTGCATTTTTCTATCTCTCACAAACATTGTGGCTTTCAGAGATTAGAATATTTCTACAGTTTTCTCAACCAATGTGTGCCACATACCTCTGTACATAACTTGACTGGAGATAGGAATACTCCTCTAAAAACATTTGCTATAGTCAAAGGGGACAGCAGCTGACAGTTATAAATACATTTACTAAAGACACTGTGGATGCAACCTCTGGAGAAATGTCTACATTTTAAATGCAAATAAGGGAGAGGGACATCAGTATGAGATTGTGAATTCAAAATGGAAATTTGTGGCTACACTGATGATGTCTCACAGGGCTGTCTGTAGATGTTACTTCTTTCTGAACTATTCTTATCAGATTTAAAAGCAGGAGTTACAGATAACAAGATATGCTGACAGCTGCAAACTGCATATTTATTACTTTAACAAAAGATGTCAAAAATTTTGAAGATAGGTTACAAAAATAAAGTTTTCATGTACTAATAATGACCTGAAGTTTAATGTCAGTAGATGTAAGATGATTAGTTTTTGCAAAAAAAAAAAAAAAAACTACTATGTTGAATAAATGGCTATAAAATACACTACCGTTAAACATGACAGAAGGTAAATGTCAGACGATAAAACATTACTTTTATTAAATATGTTTAAAAGTTCACAAAAAGATGATAGCAACACACACACACACACACACACACACACACACACACACACACACACATATATCTTTATATGGGTGTAGAACCTTACATCGATGAGTGAAAAAACTGGTACAGTGGATCAAAAGTCAGTTGATCAAAAAATACTGCCTGTTTTCACCTATTCAGTGGAGAATGTGGTATATGCCCTTTCTCCACTACAGTACAATCTCAGAGTTAGTATATATAATTAGCATGGGGGGATGTGGATTGATGTTTACGTTCTCAACAGAAAGTCGTTGACCAATGCTGGATTGACTACTTTCTGGTTTGATGGAAGGCTATGCTTCCCTTTCGACAAACAGAGATGTAGATATATACATATATACACACAAAATAAAATATGCAGCTGTGCATAACAAGTAATCAGATCTCAGAAGAATTTAAGTGAGCAATTAGTTAATGAAGATAATAAAGAAGGAAAATTCTGTGTGGCTCTATAGATTACATGCAGAGAGAGAGACACACACAAAAAATATATACATATATATATATATATATATATATATATATATATATGTATATATATATATATATAGAGAGAGAGAAAGAGATTATATTTATATATATATATATATATATATATATATATATATATATATATATATATATATAAAATACGCATGAAATGCTGTATAAATGTATCAACTATAATACACAATTTATACTCAGTTCATTGTGTATGTCCTGGAGGTAGATGGTTCCAAATTTAAAGCAACGAGTTATCTTTCTTCTTTTTGGCAGTGACTACATGAAGTGTTGGCAACAGTTCTGCTGGTATGTGATAAATTTTGATCTTGTTACATCTCTATTGTGAGTTGTGCAAAAAATGTTCTGCCTCACGGCTAGTTATTTCTTATATCTTTCAGATGTTTCAAGATTCTGGTTTACTTTTTTAATGGTCCGACCAATATGGTATTTTGGGCAGGGACAAGTAATACTGCAAATCACTTTGCCAGTATTAAATTGCAGCCTAGCAATTTAAAAAGTGAGACCACTGATGTTATGGTGACAATGTCATCCAAGAAGCATGAAACAACCTAGACAAGCTGTAGTACCTTTTTATTGTTATTAGTGGATCTGACTGCGAAAAGTACAGAATGTACAGAAATGTAGTAAAGATGGGTGGGAGATCCTGTATACATATCTGGGCTGTCTAGACAATCATGCTTGTGGGGTGCTGTTACCAAGTAAAACTTGTCACAATTGTATCATAAAGTCAGCCACATTATTGGCATAACTGAATATCATCCTTTATTTCAGAATGCCTGTAACTGCATAAACTCAAGTGACAAGAAGGTTCTGGAAGGTTCCAGTCTCACACCTGCAATTTTCATACTTTGAAATATCAAACCATAGATGTTGCAATCCAAGAAATTCCCTGTAGAAGAGATATTACATTAAATGCCCAGGGTGGGAGCTAATAGCATGCAGAAACTATCTGCAAACATTTCTTTCCCATTCAAAATTGTTCTTAAGAGCACATCTTCTGTGTTTATCTTTACATCCAAATAGAAGGTGTCACTTTTGTTAACATTGTGTGAAGCACAAATTTCAGTTATTAGCTTGCAAATGCAAAGAAATAAGAATTAATCAGAACTAAATGAAAAACTGAATTATTATATAAGCATCCAGTGTTTATCCATATCTCATCTTACAGGCATTACATTGACAATTTACTTTTTGTCAGAACAGGTGACCCTTCTAGGTGGCAAGTTTCTTACAAGAGTTGAATGCCAACACGTCAACACTTTGTTTATCAGTTTCACATTAGCAGTCATAGGTCTCTGCTCATATTTTAGACATTGCTGTTAAATTAGACATTAGATTTGAGTTTTAGCTGCTTTATTGTACTCTTTATTGCTAACCAAAACTTGCTGACAGTTATCTACGTTTCAAAGGTCTCCAGTATTTCTATGTGAAATATAATAGGGATAAGTTGCACAAGCATCTAGGTTTCACACTGATGTTGGGTAATGTATTAATGAATTACATTTTCTCAAAATGTTATTTGTTGACAGAGGGTATGATAGGAGAGGACAAACAAAAATAACACATGAAGTGATTTTAAGTGGTATATTTGAGCCTGTATTAACTCATGGATTATCAGTTAATATTAGGCAGAATAAGGTATTTAAAAAAAAGTTTTCTGGAACAGTTTCTGTGAATAACAGTAGAATCAAAAATGGATAAAAATAAGTGGAAGATCATCAGGAAATCAGAATTTGGTTAATGTAATTATTAATTCACCTAAGATATTATACAGTAAAATAAAGAATTTAAAGGCTATCCTTAAAAGTATTGAATGTCACATTAATTTCAGAGTGACTAACAAACCTGTAGCCACTTATCCATGTAGCATATGCTCCTCATGTTGGCTCATCCATACAAAATTAAGTTTGTTTTTGTTGCATCTGAACTGCAGTTTTGGGGTAATTCAACATTTTACATGTAATGGTGGTATTTTCATAGCAAGGTGCTTGAAATGTGACCCCTTTGTAAAGAAAAAAATATCTGTAAACAGTGTCAGAGTGTTAGGGAGCACATTAAAACTTTAAAGAAAAAAGACACTATATGCACTGCGTAAATACAGCATTGATTGCCAGAATTTAAAAAAATTATATATAAATATATATATTTAGTGACTGATTATGTGAGTAGTAGCATTAGCAAGGAGAATTTAAACAACAAATTAGAAATGAAGGCTCTACTTTGTAAGTTCCTGTTTGCAGCCCATAAGATACTATGGTTGAATGACAATATGAATATAAAGGACCACTTAAATCTTTCCCAACAAAATAGTGTTTCCTTTTATAATGTTGTCATATGATTGTGATTGTGTATAGCTTTAAGTATGTAATTTTTGAGTATTTAAGTGAAGTAGTTGTGTGAAGGGTGAGGTGTACAGAGAATGTAAAATGTTAGGGTATGTGTTTCATTTTTATATGCTTTCATTAACAAGATGGATTCCTGAGTGTTTTTAATATGTATCTGATGATTTACTGATTTACTTCCTGTCAAATATCAGAAACTGCCAGCATAGCAAAAATGTAGAAAGTTCTGTTCTTTCTAGAAAGTTCTATTTTGGAATTCAGAACTCATACCTAATATGAAAAGTCATAAGCAAGGAGTCAGGTGATCTTAGCAAGATTAATACTGCAATGTTCATTTTTAATTGGTTAGTGGTTATTCTGAGATTGTTAAAATAATGTTGCTTTTAATCAATAAAGTTTTAAAGAATATAAGATTCTGTTGTTCAAGGAAACAATACCTTAATTTCCTAGTCCCCACAAATCTTTTTCTCTTTGTAATAAGGAGATTATTATTCTCTGCTGAACTGTGTCATGTGATAGTTATTTGGTGCCATAACAATTGCAGTTGGTTTTAGTTGTGACGAAGATGTGAGCTATACTGATTGAAATGCTTAATGTATGTAATAAATCAAGTTTCTTTTTGTTGACTTGCTTCTTTTTATTATTTATTTAATTTATTTATACTGTCATGTTATTATTTATTTTTTTATGTTTTTAACAGTAAAAAAAATATCTACTTGATCTTTTCACATAAAAAAGATTGACCATGAACCTAAAATACACCATAACACTGTTACTAAAGTAATGGTCCCTGTAGACATTCTTGTTCCAATTGTCCCATATAGAGTTCCTTTTTTTTTCAAAATCTGTTTCCACAGAAAAAAAAAATATTAATCAAATAGAAAGTGAAACATCTTTGATGTATATGTGAGGGTTAGAATATCAACAAAAACAAGCTGCAGCTAATAAGCCTAAATCAAAACATTAATAAATGGTTAACCTATGAGTGTTAAAGCTTTTCTACAACTCAGAAACAAGGCATGACATTCCTGGAAAGCCCTTCATGCTACCATAAACAGACATTGCCACACCCATCTATGCAACCTTGCCAAGCAAGCAGTATACCATCATAAAAATCACCTGATAAAACCATAACAAACCTCACTAATAAAAATCAACTAGAAACTTCTGAAAAGAGGTCAGCTATCTTATAGGATGGAATAATCTTCTCTCCGTGAATTCCACATCCTGTCATCTTACTGCCTCTGATTTTCTCTCCCATTTCAGCAACATTTCCATCCCTTACCTTAGCCAGTTCCAAACTGCCTCTATTGCTTACATCACCCCTCTGTACATACTTCCTTTCTATTTCAGAATTATCACAGCCAAGGACATATTCCCACTGCTCAGATTGAACTTGATAGCCCCCCTGATATAGACAACATTCACTGTAGAGACCACAGCATAGCAGTGAAAATATGTCCAGAGAAACACATCTACAACCTTTGTCTTACACAATAGTATGCCTACTATCTGGAAAACATCAGTGTAAAACTTTTCCTTAAGAAACATAATCCCTCCAGTCCTTCAAACATATTTCCATTTCTATCATCCCAACCTTAGGAAAAATTCTGGAAAAATGACTTTACATAAAGTGAATATTTTTCTTATGAACTCAATTGTAGGTTTAACATTTCAAAATATTCCACCAACTTTCTCAAAAGCAACATGGTTTGTGGTTCATTTGCAGTGCATCCACAGCTATCTGGACACTCACTTTCTACATTCTTCTTGGAACAGGCTACACTCTATAATTACTGAAGTAATTTCTGTCTCCCTCTCTTGATTTATGCTGATAACATGGTTGTATTCCACTCCACCTATTCTCCTCTCCTCTCTTGAATTTGACCTTCAGGTTGATTTCCATACCCCTTTTAACAGGTCAGTGATAAACATTTATTACTTAACTCATCTAAAACAAAAACAGTGCTTTTTGGTATTAGACAAAAGTTCACTTCAATCTCCAGACCTCGACAAACCCTCAATCATCTGAATAATACTACTGAAAACATCACTATATTAAAATGCCTAAGAATTTGGTGAGATGCCTTCCTAAATTTTCAACTCCACCTTGATTACAAACACACACACATACATACACACACACACACACACACACACACACACACACACACACACACACACACACACACACACATAACTCTCTTCTACTCTGGGCTAAGAGAATTTATTTATTTATTTATTTATTTAAGTTTGATGACTGGGGAAGTCCACTGGGCCAAGAAGAGCCCATTTTCAGTGGAAGCCCAGGGAGAAAAGCTCCACAATAATTGCAAGTTACATTTCACATGTTACAAAAGGGCATAGTCCATACAGCTAATTAAACATTTACACATAAGCTCCATGATATTTGCAGTTGGCTTGTCACAATCTTACAAAAATGAGAAGACATAATTCAATGCAAAAGCTTTAGCATTTGCATAAAGTGAATATTTTTGTTATAAACTCAGTTGTAGGTTTAACATTTCAAAATATATAGCTGTTAACCATTAGTAGGTTAGGAAAATATTATGCATGGAGTGGGTAATAGTATATTTGAGATTAGAGAGTATAGTACAATAGATATTAGAGAGAAAAATAGTTTTTAGTAGAGGAGGGACTGTTTTGGGTGGGATGAAGTAATAGTAGAGGTAGTTGGATGGGTGAGTGCAAGATGGAATGAGGGGGGAGGGGTTTAAGTTGGAGCATGGCAAGGGCATTCCCATTTGGAAGAAAGATGAGAGAGTAGCTGAGATTTGAAATTTGTATGGTTAGGTAGGTTGCGTAGGTGTGTGGGGAGAGAGTTCCACTGTTTAGCTAAGGAGTGGGACAGCAGTAGATGGCCGGAATCTCCCATTTTTTTCTAGACCCTATAGGAATGTCATAGATAAATGAATCTTACTGGCTCAACTAGACTATGTTTTTCTTCTGATTGCTGTAGTCTCTAAAAGAAATGCATCCACCATTTAAACCATCTCTAATGCCATAAGTAAGTTCATCCCTCTCTCTCCCCAAGGACTGAACACCACAGCAAAACCACTGAAAAAAGGTAGCCTGCTACCTGTTAAACAATGTGCTGGCTTTCTTCTCATCTCTCAGTTGTTTACACTTGTCAAGAACATGACCTTCCCCTCACTAGCCTCCAAAATAATCAGAAATGCACCAACAAACAACCTTAGAAGTCTTAGCCACTCAGGTCCTCACCTCCAACCCCCCCCCCCCCCCAACTAGGCTTCAGTGTACAAGCTATGCATTCGCAGTAAATGGTCCTTAACTGTGGAAATCTTGAAACTGTTTTCTTAAAGATCATTCCTTTTACCCCAATTTTTGATGAGAACTAAAAGCACATTACAAGACTCAAATAAAATCATCTGTTCTCTCTATTGCTCTCTCTCTCATTCTCTCTCTCTCTGGTCATTTACCTTAACCTCTTCCTATCTTACTTCCTTCAACACAGCTTGCTCTGACTATGCTTTTTATTGTGATCCTTTCAACATGCCATCTCTGATAGTTAGTCTGGATGTAATGCATGTATATATTGTATTTTATGACTCTCTCAGTATATAATGTCATGCTTCTATTGTCATTACCCCCAGACAGAAATAGGTCCAATGGGATTGGTGCTGTACCTTTGTTAATAAATTCAAAATAAATAAAATAAATAAATAAACCATGGTGCAGAGAAGTAGCCATTTATGTTGTTCACCAGAATATTAAACTGGCTTCTCATTTTCTTGCTTCACCTCTTGCTGATATATTTAATCTGACACTAACTACCAAGACCTTTCCTACTCCATGTGAGAATGCCATGATTATTCCTTTTCCTAAAGTTACCAGCCCCAGACTGCTGATGGCTATGGTCCCACTGCCAATATTTTCTCCAGTGCTAAGCTTCCTGAAACTAATATATAGTCAATCATTAGAATCTTTGCAAATATGACATTCTGTAAGACAAAGAGCATAGATTTAGGCCAAAATAGAGCACAAAATAAAGTGAAACATAAAATGAAGCTATAAACCTGCTTTAATATGATTGCATTCCTAGGCCTATGTAAAGAGAATACTGTATGTATGTAGGATTTATTCTGGTAAAACTATATTTATGTGAACCATATTCTTACAAGCATTATTTTGATATAGAGGCAGCCTAAGGAAGCATACAGTCTCTAAACATATATTGTTATTTTTTTCTGCCTTCCTAACAATATGCATCCTTCCACTAGAGTTCACATCACAAAAGGCTAGGAGCAGTAAAATATGAGCATGCATGTGAGTCGCATTTGTAGATAACTCGTAACAGGGTAATCCATGACGTCAAGATAACCTGTTCATGCACATTCTTGTCAATGTTATGATGAACTTAAGATTTGTCTAACATACATGTTGGCTTTGCTGGTGAGTACATAAGTCATATGTCTACATGTGTCTACTGCAATAGAGTAGGGCCATATCATTGGTTGCTACTAAGATTACCTCCACTGTCAGCTGCAAAGATGCCTGCCTTACCCTATACACACCTGTTGGCATGTATGCCTGCTGTATGTATTTTCCTATCTGTCTCTAAAGTTATAGTGTGGCATGCCCCCTACAGCTGCCCCTTTGATTATATTATAGTATAAGCAGATTATCCTACTGTCTGTAGCTTTTATACCTTTATATAGCTCTGTGTCATGTATTCACAGGCATCTGTACATCTGTAGCGTGAGTGAGATGGGTGGCAGGGACTGGTCAGTTTTAGTCCTGTTAAAAATTATGTCCTCTTACAAGCACTTAAGGCACATGGATGCTACATGTTGAGGTGGCAGTTGGTGCATAGGATTAAGACTGTGTTCTGCAGTTCCTGGGGTACACAGTTTGATTCCCTTAATCCTCATTTTCCCAGGGGCAGCTGGATATTTGGGCTAGGCTCCTCCGTGGTCCTCTGGACTGCAAGCCTATTAACTGCATATGATCATATATGAACTAACCTTTATGTGACCCTTATGTGACCAGGTGAGTAGACAGTGGAATATGACATACATGTTGTGGAGACAGGACACAATCACACATTACAGTTGTTTCATAATCATTTTCTCAGCATCCTGCACCTTGCAAAGACAAAAATACATTCCATAGCAACTGAAAGGTTGACTACATAGGAGGTACTTAAAAGCACCAAGATGACAGAGCCAAATGAGTACTGGATGTCCCTGCAAGGCAGCAGTGATTCCGGAGTCATCTATGGAGGAATAGACACTGACATTAGGATGGACTCCCACAAATATCTTGGTGGATGATGCACCAAGTTGGTACCTCTTGTACTAGATTTTTGTATAATAGAACTGCGCATAGATCCTTTAGGCTGTTCACAGCAAATTGTGGCTATGTATTGTTTCAGTACATCAGGTATCAAACCATGTGCAAAACTGAGTTAGAAAAAGTGTCTTTATGAAAAATGGTAGATAAAAACCTATTCTTCTCTTCATTCTTGTAAACGCAAATATCCAAATCTATTTGGTGTTGATGTGCTTTGTAAGTGAATTTTAAGAATGATGTAGTCTCACTTAAATATTTAACAAACAAAGGTACTGATGTTTTTCACCATTCCAAATAATTAAAATGTAATCCAAATATCTAAAATAAGAGGTGACATTAGAAAATCAAGGAGAACTAAAATAAACTGGTGCAAACTTGGCACCATGGCCACTCCAAATTTTTGATGAAATAACTCTCCTTCAGAATATATGAAATTGTCACTGAGTAGCACTTCCATACACTCAGTCATAAAATTCACCATTGTATTAGTTAATTTTCCATCACACACTAAAGCTTCATTAAAAAGCTCTAAATGTAGACAATGAGATATAACTGAAAATAAGTTGATCACAGCAATTATTATAAGATAATTGTCAACATTAATTTCCAACTGATTCAATAGTTCCAACAAATGTCATGAGTCATGTAAAATGTGAGAGTTGTTATATAAAATATGTTTAAAATTGCGATCAACGTAAGAGGCTAAAGGTTCAGTTTTTGATCCTTATGCCACCAATATGGCTCTCAAAGGGGGTTGTGTTGACATTTATGTTTCTTTGGAATTCCAAATATAGATGGTATGGGTGCGTTTTTCTACCTGTAACTATCTGGATTCCTGCTGTGTTATCACCCCCTGACCAAATGCATCATGCAAAAAACAATCTATTTTAGCGTATATTATGTTAACTTCATTCCTCAAGACCCTCTTGTAAGTGGTATTGTCATTAAAAATGTTAAACATTTTGCAAGAGTAATCAAAACAATCCATAATCACCACCCCTCTACCTTTATCTGTCTCCATAACTCTGATGTCTTTATTACCATATAAATCTTTAAAAAAACGCTCTTGCTTCATGCATTGCATTATATCCATTTAAATATGTTTTGTAGTTTCTAATTCCTTTTTCCCAAATACATTCAAAAGTCAGTATACATGGATTGGAAGTGAAGAATAAAAGTACTTTCTTCTTTTTAATATTTCTGTTTCTATGTAATCAGAGCCAAAAAATATTTGGTGTACATTTTTAATTTATCCAGTGCATTCACTACATCATATGTAAATGAAGGAATGAAGGGGAATCCCTTCTTTAACAAAGGGCAGATTTAGGCTGCTCAGATTGAAAATTTTAAAACCCTCTTCCTGCATTCCACCATTATCAGTAGTACAAATCAAGTTCATTAATTCCTCCTCTTGTTGAAGTTCCATCTGTTCCTCCTGTCCCTGCCCTTCTGCTGCCTCACTTCCAATCTCCCAAACCCATTTGGTGTAGGCAGTTGGTTCTGAGAGTTATTGTTGTCCCAATGGGCTAAACTCTTGGGTCTAATCAAGGGAGGAAATTCTAAAAAGTCATCATATTCAGGGATTTCAGAGCCATTCATATAACTGTGGACCTTTCTGGAGGTTGTGTCATTTTCAAGAAAAGGGTTGAAGCTTTTGGTGTTAATGGGGGCAGGGTTGGCATGCTTTTCAGAGTATTCCCTAGCATCCCTAGGAAGCTTACTTTGTTGTTTCTCAAAGTTCTTTTTACTGAAAACCTCTAAATCATAAAAGTTTTTTTGTAATTGCTTTTACAAGATTCAAACAGTAAGTCACTGGTTATAATACAGTTTAGTTATTTAATGTTGTTATCTCATTTAAGCAACTTACATTCATTCTGCCTCACCAAGACCCTCAATTTCCATTCCCATCTGGTCAAACAAATTCAATAATTCCTCATGCACACACCTCTCAACCATACTAAATTCCTTGGTATTTACCAGTTTTGAGGGCAAAATAATGGGGTGCTTCCCGATTGGCTCCTTTAATTCCTGATTTTTTTTTAGATTATTTCTTTTTTTTTTGTGTTACCACTTTAAATTTATGGCTGACATCACAACGCATCACCAATCTACAGGGGCATGCGTGATGACATCAACTACTGCTGGTTGGGCTTGGTCAGATATTTATTTTGAACTATTTGGAGGGAAATAGGGACTATAACAGCAATGGCAGCAGATGTGCATAATTTTGCACAGTCAATCCACCCCCCTCCAGCCTTTTTGGCTGATTAAGTGTGTGTGTGTTTGTGTGGAATGCCCCACTTACATATACCTGATAGTTAGTGTTACTGAGACTCAAACCCTGTACCTTAGGGTACAAGGAACAAGAGTCTGAATTCACTACCCACACCACCACTTGTGTTCAATGGTTGGATCTTTCATCTGTCCCTCTTAAAATTTGTGGTTTTCTAACGAATTAGTAAGAACTGAATTCAGTAAATAATGATAGACATTTAAGTTTCAGTCTTCCTATCTTTCAGGAAATGCATGGTAACACAAAAAAAATTAGTCTAGCAACTTTTCTAAGATTATACAAGCAATGTTTGAAATATGTCCCTGGTTTTGGGTCTTCCCCCCCCCCAATAAATTTTTGGCTTTTTCTAGACTTTTTGTGCTGCATTGTTCTTCAGGGAGAGAGAAGTTTAGTCCTGCTTATGCCAGGTCTGCTTGTGTTGTTAGTAGCACAACAGGTAGATTGCTTGCTTTTGATATAGAAGGCTGTGGGTTCTACGCCCAGAGTATGTAGATGGGCTGCTGATACTGTACTGTGTTGTACTTTTAAAGGGGGTGGATGCTGCAGTCCTGAGAATGTCCTATTTGGCAGAGATACCTAGAAACTATTATTCTGTTATCAGTTTGCCATCCATTCCCTATTGCAACATTACTAACTTATCATTTTTTAATGTAAAATAGGCAATTTATTCCTCAAGGGCAATAGACACTTTATTTGTAGATGAAACAATGAAATATAAAGTTGTTTGCTAGCAGCAACCTCTTCATTAGTTACAGATCTCTCTTTAATGTGGAATTATTTAAATGACTTGTACTTCTGCAGAGATTTTTCATATTTACTGATACTGGTGGATTATAGAAGTTTGATAGACTTTTATGATGGAAATGTTCTGAATAGGCAGTTTTGTCATTATTGGTTCATGCATTTTGTTTGGTTCATGCATTTTGTTTCATTGCGTACTGGAAAAGTGTTCAAAACAATAAATATAAAACATGCTGTAACAATTGTGCTATATTATACAAGAATATAATTTAATACAATCAGGAAGGTGTATCAAAGAACACATGTATGTTTTGTGTGCAAGGGGCCTATGATTTGAAAACAGCCCAAAGGTAATCTTTATCCGCCACCGGCCAGATGCATTTTCTTTGATTTTGGGTTTCAATGCTGTTTCAATGAATGTGAGTTTACTTTCAAGGGCAGAGAAGTTTTAATGCTAAATATATTTTCATTATGAGACTATATTGCTTTGTTTAGCATGTCTATTAGTGTTTCTGCTATAAAATGTAAAATAAAAGTTTTAAATGAAATCCATATAACCATCGTAGAAGTAAAGCAGTACGCACATTACAGTGTTTATGGTAAACGGGGTGAAATAGCCAAGTAATGGGACATTGGAATGGCTGCAGGGAGAAAGCTGTGTATAGGGGCCCCATTCAAACATGATTTTGTGAGGGGGAAGGTGGCAAACTCAAAGACAGCCCTGGGCTGCACAAATTCTAGCTACATCACTGATCAGTAGGCCATGGAGAATGACTTTTGGAGATCCTGGCAAACTATAATAGTCTTTTGCTAAGATTAGAATATTGCCTACCATTAAATGCCCTAATTTTACCACAAAACCCACATACTGCAAGTCACCAAAAACAAGATCTGAAGGTTCATCATCTTCTCCCTTCCCAGTGAACATCATTGCTACACATTTAAAAAAATGGTTACCATATTTTGGGGCCATATTTTGGTTGTGTGTTCTTCAGTTTGAGTTTGAAAGTTGGTATCTCACAATTCCACCAGAGTGGGTGGGGTTACAAAATTTTATATGCAATTTTTATGTTAAAGTGTACAGATTTATACCTATTTTCATGGGCCTTTGCCCAGATTTTTGATGTATCCAGGTTGAGAGGTATGCTCATGCATTACAGTACCATTTTTATTTCCAATCAAAAATTTCCATAAATGAAGACCTTTGGGAACTTGCCCCAAAGAAATACATTTGTTAAGAAAAATAGTCAATTTGCAGCATTCTGTATTTTCTGAGCAGTCCTTCAAAGTTTTCAAGTTGTTCCTTTACTGAACCGCAATCTCCCAAATCGTGCTGTCGCTGCACTAAATTTAATTCAAAAGGAATCACTCGTAGCCAACTAGATATGTCAAATGCCTCTTCTTCATGGGTCAGACCTTCTTCATTTGCATTTAGACCCATTTGGTGTTCATTTAAACACCTGTATTTGCCATACACCACATTCTGTGTAGTAAACCCAGAAACTGCACCTGCATTGATGTGGCCAGGTTGAAAGAAACACTTCCATGCAGGGGTGTAAGTCAGCAGCTACTGAACCAGCAAAGTAAGGTCACTAGGCATAGCTTTCATTGTAAACTATCTAATTACCACTGCAGATCTGTGCGATGTCATAAACTACAAGCTAGTAACCAAAGAAGCAGGAAGCAAAGCCACCAACTAACGCAAGTTAAAACAAAAAAAAATGGAAGTGTGGACCGCGTGGTAATAACCAAGTTTAATGAAACGCTAAGCACTTTCTCCCAAAGACTTCATCAGAGTACTTACAAACAATCATAAATCATTTAAATAACATCACACAATCCTTAATTGATCAAGTCAATAATAAAAACAATTAGCTAATTAGACAATAATTTACAAATTGAAAAATAATAAGGTTGCTACAAAACTGTAAATAAGAGTGAGAAAAAGAATAAAAATAAGAATGAGAATAAGAATGAAAATACAACGTACATCCCACATTAAATTAAAAAAAGTATTGTATATAGTTAGAAAGTAATTCAATATATAGTATATTTTGCATATTTGCGTTTAGTATTTAATATTATAAATTAATTTGTGTAGATCTACCACATGAAACTACTAATATGACTAAAGCTAAATCTTCCTAGCTCAGATTTTTAAATGTGCAGCTATGAAATAAAAATCATTAAGACCTGGTTTATTAGTAGCCTCTAACCTTAACTGTCACTGAAAAAATTACATGGAGCTGCTTACTGCTTGGTGTGATGGATTTGCAGTGTTCTTATGACACTCAGTCTTGCTGGCTGGATTCTGCTAAAATTCAAAGTCTGATTATATTTGCATTCACAGTCTGTTGCATACAGAAACTTGCAGAATATACACTGATGAGAGAATATACTTTGCAGCATCAACTTTAAAGAGCAGTAACAAATAACTTTTTATAATAAATCAAACGAAACCACGTTGCAGCTTAAAAGTACTGTTCCAACTTTACTTCTCATATAGTACAGATGATGTGAGAGATATAACATTTACCTCAGAACACCAAATGTGTTCCTACCATACCCCTAAACAACTGGATTTATACAGCTCTTTATATACTCTTTTTAGTCATGCATAAACATATTTTGGAGAATTGATTATCCTGTAGAAACAATACTAAACTTCCTTGTTTAACAATGTCTTGTAAGAGACCAGCTTTTCTGACAGTGTGAATATCCTGTAACAGTGTCCTGATATCCATGTAGAAAAACATATTTTTGAGGAAACACATTGTCCTGTATTCTATTTGAATCTGTGTATAGAAACATGTGTTCTTATGTCAATGCTGATAAGCATATCCTGTTTTTTATGAAGAAAAACATATTTTTGAGAAAACACATTGTCAGAGATCAGCTTTTCTGACAGTGTGAGCATCCTGTATTTTATTTGGATCTTTGTATAAAAAAACATCTGTTCTTGTGCCATCCTGTTTTTCCATACAGAATAACATGTCATTGTTCTTTAAAAGCAGATTTTGCATTTTTGTTCTTGCATACATCCTGTTTTGAGTCTGTAAGGGAAAAGTGTCCATTCTTTAAAAGCAGATTTTGTATTTTTGCTCTTGCATACATCCTGTTTTGAGTCTGTAAGGGGAAAAATGTCCATTCAACAGATTCCTTTTCCAAGCCATGGTAATTTAGTATGGATGCTGATTACATATTACTAAACTCTATTTCTACATTTAAGCAAGCTTTATCTTATACATTATTTATGTTGCATAATTGCAGCAAAATTACTTTCAACCTTAGTATATTGTTGAGCACACTCTAACAATTCCGTCTTTTTATTTTAAACTAGAGAAATAAATTCAGCATTATTTGGTAATACTTTTTCATTATGACAATTAACAACAGTAACTTGACTAGCTTTTGCTAAGCAGACTTTAATACATGTAAATAATATGCAACCAAGCATTACAATAACAATAAAAGAAATTAAAAATACAGTGATTTTTCCTGTCCATCCTGTAAATAGATTACTAAACCATTCACTCCAGTCATCATTCCAGTTTTTTCTAGTATGTTGATACACTTGTGCAATCACTTCTAAATGTGCTTTTACAGATTCTGTTTTGTCTGGAATAAATGTACAACACTGTTCTCCTATTAAAGCACATGTACCCCCTTGTGATGCTAATATGTAATCTAATGCCATTCGATTTTGCAAAACCATAGTTCATATTGCTGTCATTTCGACAGTAATGTCAAGGACTGCATTGAAAGTGGCATTTGCCAATACCTCAACTAGTTCAGATAGTTTTCTCAGTTCCCAGATGGCTTTTGCAGCCCCGTACCAAGGGAAAATACCTGCTCCAGAGATTACATCATCTCCTAAATCCATATCTTTTAATTTAATATAATCAAGATTTTGATGATATATACGTGATGTATCTAAGGTGTCTACTGGATTTTCTGGACTTTCAATTACAGGTAATATATCCCTTTTCTTTTTGTATTCCTAATGTTTCCTTTTGGTAACTCTTTTACATGATGCATTGCTGGTACCACTAATCCTATATAACAGGTGCCATCCCATCCCTTTGGTAACCATTTATAAGCATATTTACCACAGATGTAATATAACCCATCTGATAGAGCAACACTGCTATTTACCAGACTGCCATTTACTTGCCCCATAGTAGGAGTTTTATCATGTACAACTGTAAAGTTTTTATCTGTTTTACTTCTCCAACATGTAATATTAGTTTTACAGTCATTTTTGTCATTTTGTGAAAAGTGAAATACTGCTGTGTCACTTAATATTAACTGACCCTTAATTGGTATTAAAATAGGAAAACCATGTGAAAATACTCCACGTACTGGTATGTGGTTGTGAAAATTTATCATTTCAATTGTTTGAATACAATTGCTATTACCCACTGGAACAGTTCCATTTTGTTGAAAACATGTGATCCCCTGTACTATAGCAGATAACTGTACTCTTGCTTTACGTAATTGTACATTTATAACTTGATCTCCTGTTTCATTTATTAATACTCTCCAACTACTAAGAGAATTTAGTGGAATAGGTATTAGAGGCATTACCCTGTTATTTTTGGTATTAAACTACATACCCAACAATTAGAAACATTCATGCTTTTGCATACCAACATTGTCTTGCTAAGAAAGTGTTAAAAGATGGTGACCAGTCTTGTTCATTTTTCCACATTTCTTTACTCTCTCTCTTATGTAACTTTACAGTTTGATTAACAGGTTGTAAGTATAATTTAATACTAAGCAATACAATAATAGTTAGTATAATAGCTATTATCAATTTAAAAACATCCTTTAAATAGAAATTCCATTGTTGAATCATTTTGCCTTTGGTCATCCGAAACTGGATTTCCAAAAGGATGCACTTTAAACCATGTCAATTTCATTAGGGTTTTCTCTGTTGGAAACCTACAAAAGAATACATTTAATCAGATTTACATTGTTCACTATTTTTATCATTCTTAGTTGATCTTTATGTACCAACATTGTTCTGTTTTTCTTTTTCCTTTGATTTTGTACACTAATGGTCCAATTTGTTCCACTACTTCAAAAGGGCCTTGCCAATTGCTAGCCCATGGTCCTTCCATTTGGAATGTTTTTACCAATACTTTGGTTCCACAGGGAAGGTTTTCTTCAGCTGGTATTATTGGCACCTTTTTCCATAGATGGAATGCTTGCTCCCTTGCATTATAGTCACATATACTAGTAAGTTGTTTTAGCCATTCCTGATGTTTGCTAATTTCTAGCATGGGCCTACCATTAGGTAAATCTGGATCAAATGGTAATTGTATGGGCATTTTGCGGCCTGTCATTATTTCATATGGGGAAATACCTGTTTTGCTGTTTGGTGTTGCTCGAATACCCATTAAAATACCAGGCAGATGATGTACCCATGTATTGCCCTTTTCCAAGCATGCCTTTTTAGACGTTCTTTTAACGTCCGATTCATATGTTCTACAATGCCATTAGATTGTGGATGGTATGGTACATGAAACCTTTGCTGTATGCCTAACAAATTACACATTTGTTTAATGAGATCACTAACAAACTGTGGGCCATTGTCTGACTCTATAACCCGTGGCCATCCCCAATGACAGAAAATATTTTTCCATAAGGCTTCTGCTGTTGCCTTTGCTGTCATGGTTTTGGTAGGAATTGCTTCTACCCATTTTGAAAAGACGTCCACTACTACTAGTAGATATCTGTAACCTCCCTTTGTTGTTGGTAATGGACCTGCATAATCTATTTGAACTGCATACCATGGCCCATCCGCTGGCTGTACTCGATGTAACTGAGGCCTTTTGCTTTTAGCATTTACCTGAAGACAGATTAAACATTCTTCTATAATCAGTTTGCAGACCTTTTTTAAATTTGGGTTCCAATACTTTTCTTTTACAACTGCCCATAACTTATCAGTTCCTATATGGCCCAGTATTTGGTGATTTAACTTGACCAACTGGTGTGCCAACTGAAATGGTACATATGGTAACTGTAACCCTTTGGAGGTTGTGTATGCATAGTACTCCTTTGGTGGTATACCTACCAATCTGCACTGATCGGTTTCTTCTTTTAAGCCCTGTTGTTTTTGTATATTTACAAGGTCTTTCTCTATTGACTCTTTATCTAGCTCTTTTAAGACACTAACTTCTACATTGGCATATTCATATCCTGGAAGTTCTTTTCCATTTTGTGCTGCTTGTTTGGCCAAGGTATCAGCTAACACATTTAATCTGTAAGTTTCACTGGTTGGCTTTTGATGTGCTTTTACTTTTAAGATGCTATACTGTCCTTGTTGTTTTGACATTGTTATAACTTTATATATGTCTTTTAATACTTCAGCATGCCGTAATGGTTTACCTACACTATCCACAAATCCTCGTCTTACCCAGGTTTCCATATGTAGTCTTAAAGAATTTACTACATAAGCACGATCTGCAAAAATGTTAATAGGATTGTAATACTTTAGCACATACAATACTGCCTCCAGTTCAGCTCTTTGAGCTGACATATGCCCTGGTAACTTGATTAGTTCAGGAGAACCCAATTGTGGATTCTCTGGAACTATGGCAAATCCTGTCCAGTATCTGCCTTGGTCCCAATATCGTGCTCCATCCACAAAGATGGATGGCTTAAAGTGATCAAAATCAGATGCTAAAATTGCACCTCAGGTGACATTATCTTTTCTAAACAGTTATGCTGTTTTCCTTCATATCCCATATGGTTTGACAAATGGTATTTATCCCCTGTCTGTATAGTAACAGTTTTCATTCCAAAGAGTGCCATCCATTTTGCAAAGACTGCCTGACTAATACCATCTGTAATTTTATTCATTTCAAAACTGTCTATCAAAGCTTTTACAGCTTGATGTGATGTTTGTACTATAATGCTGGAAAATACGGTCAAATATTCAGTTTGTTTAATACCCCAGTAAATGGCTAATAACTGCTGTATACATGGATGGTAACCCAATTCCACTGGAGTCATCTTTCTGCTAAAGAAAGTGACTGGGCGTAATGTTTTTTCCATTCTGTTGTCACTACCATGTGGCCATTCCTGTAGTAATACCACAGACAGTGTTTTTTTCCCTGCTGCTGCTTGTAACACAAATGGTAACCTAGGAGTGGGCGCTATTAGTTCTGTAGCTTGTGCTAGTTTTATTTTTATCTGTGAAAATGCCTTCTCTTCATGAGATCCCCACTCTAAAAAGGTGGAGTTCTTTTGTTCATGTAACATTTTGTATAGGGGAGCAGCCATGGCTGCATAATCCTCTATAAATTCCCTATTGTAATTCATGATTCCCATGAATTTATGTAAGTCTGCTATAGTCAGTGGCTTTTCCATTTGTAAAATGCCTTGTACATGTACAGGGCAAGGAGATCTTCCTGTTGGTTTTATAATAGTACCTAGAAACTTAACTTTTTGTGTCATAAACTGAATTTTTTCACTTTTAACCTTAAACCCTGCTTGCTGTAGAGTATGAAAAACTCTCTTAAGAAGCCGTACATGCTCCTCTACTGTTTCTGACTGAATTAAAATATCATCAATGTAATGTATTACTGAATCATCCTTTTCCAAATGTTGTAGAATGGATCCTACTGTCTGATGAAAAATAACTGGACTGTTTTGAAACCCTTGTGGTAACCTTGTCATAACATATTGCTGGTTTTTAAATGTAAAGGCAAATCTTGGCCAATCTTTTTTCCTGAGTGGCACTGCAAAAAAAACATTTGCTAAATCTATTACTGTAAACCACTTACTTTGTGGCTTAATATGTGCAGCCAACTCTGGGACTCCTGGAATCAAGTGTGCTCTAGGAGTGGTATATTGATTAACCTTTCGTAAATCAATAACAAGACGATAACTACCATCTTTTTTCTTAACTGGCCAGATTGGTGAATTTGTAGGACTGTTGCCTTTTTGTATAATCCCTTCTCTTTCCCATTCTGCAATACATTTTTCCATATGTTCTTCTGCTTCCCTAGGAATAGGATATTGTTTTTGAAAAGGTGGTATATAGTCCTGATCACTTCCTATTCCTACTGGGCTTTCTAGTTTCCCACAATTACTGGGACCCTTGGACCATAGATTTGGGAATTGCTGTTGTAAATGCTTCCATACATCCTCACTGTCTGTATTTATATAGCCTGTAGGTTTTTCAGGTTTGTCAGGTAGAGAGATTGCATAGCAACCTGTATTTTGCTCTTCCTCTCTTTGTTGTTTGTCTCCCATCCACAGAATTTCATTAGGTAAATCAATTACTATGCCTAAAGGTCCTAGAATGTCCATACCAATAATGGTATTTGTGCAAGATGGATGCATTAAAATGCACCCTTCCATATTTGTCCCTCTTGACTAAACTTTATGTCCACATTTTGGCTACTCACTGCATAGCATCCTGTGCCATTAAATGCTGAAATGCAAACCTTTTTATAGGATTTACTGGTAACTGTCTGTTTGTGACAGATACTGCTGCTCCTGTGTCTATTAAGACATTTTTCCACAGTGACCCTCTACCCAAATATCAATCAGTGGTCGTCCATCTCGACCCTTTTAAAGGTAGTCAGGAAAGATACCAGAGTAGGGGGCACATCCCTATTGTAAGGAAATCGACTCATCCTCTCCTTTATTATCAAATGCAATATGACACACCTCATGTTTTTGTTTGTCATCTTCTTCTGTGTCTGAATGATCTACATATTTAGGTTTTGCAATCTCTTTTTTAACTGTTGCCTAGCTATTCCTTCTGCCTGTTCTATCAAATGTTTCGGATTTACAGGTGAAACTGTTTGAAAATCTACCGGGCATACTTTCCCTTTCCTGTATATTGATGGCTCTTATAACTGTTTTACTAATACTGTAAGGTTTTTGTACATGATCCTGCTTTTCTGACTTTTCTTGTAAATTTGTTTGCTCTCTTTTGGAAACACTCCCTGTTCTTCCTTCTTTTTATGCCAGGCTTTGTAATGATCACAATTTTGCTTAACGTGTCCTATTTTTTTACAAAAGAAGCATGTTGGTGCCTTTTGCTCATTACCTGTGCTTGATCCTGGTACTACAAGCATAGAGGCAGGAGCTGGTGGTGCTGACACAGCTCTTTCTGCTGGTGGTTGGTCACACCATCTTTGCCTTCCCCTGTTTTTGACTTCACCAATTACTTCAAATGGCTCACTATTATCTTCACATGCAAAGATATGGTGTGAGTATAAAGTCCCATCATCGGCCATAGTCCATCCCCTCATTAGTTTTTGTACCAAATCAGTGAGGGTATCAGAATTTTCTTCGTAGATACATTTAATATCCCCTGGAACCCCTTTGACTTGTTCTAAGAAGCAATGTATTAGCTGTTTTTGTATGTCTCTTTTTCCCATGTCTCTGTCTGTTTTTTTATATATAATTTGAAATGCAAGTCTAAAATGATCACTTTGTTCCATTAATTTATCTGTGATAGTAATTTTAAAATTATCTAATAATTTGGCTGTGAGAGGCTGCCCTTGTGTAAATGCCATTAAAACAGCTGTCATACGTCCTACTTTAGTGTTCAACTGATAATCATCTTGCTTTAATTGTATGAAAGTTTTAAAACATTTGGGAATGAAAATCCAGAAACATCTAAGTAATGCATCTGTCCATATATCAGAGCCTGCTGTATATGCCACCCATTCTTCAAATGTAAGCA
Source organism: Protopterus annectens (assembly GCF_019279795.1). NCBI lineage: Eukaryota > Metazoa > Chordata > Ceratodontiformes > Protopteridae > Protopterus > Protopterus annectens. Next base: position 507,679,493 of record NC_056727.1, on the reverse strand, counting down.
TGTTATAAAATATGCCTTTTTTATCATTCCACTGTGGTAAACTCTGTAATAATCTAGACTGCGTATATAAATCTGTAGTGGTTCCCTGTCCCTGTTCTATAATTTGGACTGGTTTTGTGTTTTTTAACTCTTCTTTAAGCTGGGATATCAAAATAGTATTTTGGAGGTTAGTCTCTGTTAATTCATCTAATTCTTCTTCCTTTTCCTTCAGATGCTGTTTAAGGTCTGTCATTTCTACCTGTAAGTGTTTAAGGGATATATGATACCTGTTATTGGATTCCTCTGTTGACTACAGAGCTCCTATGCACTTTTGACAGAGATCTTGAATGTCAGTTTTGAACATTTTAAATTCATTTTGTTTCTCTTTTAAAAACTTATTAAAGTTTTCTGTCAATGTATCATAAACTTTGTTTCTGTCCTCATCTGTATGTGTAGCCGTGGCATCATTCCATGCTTGTACATAATTTTTAAAGGGAGTTACAAGATCTACAGGGGACTCTGTCAATAACAGATTTGATTGCTGTTGTAATTCAGAAATTAATGTACTAACAGGACATAACTGCTTTACATCTGGATATAATGAAAACTGTATTATTAATTAATTCTTTATCATGAACAGATCTGTCTGCACAGTCTAGTTTTTTAGCAATATCATGCAATACTTGTTTATGGCATATTACACAAAATGCAGTTTCCTTTGAATCACACAATAAACATTTACTATGATATACTTCATTTTTTTGTTGCAAATACCAATCAAATGTTACAATCCACTTACATAATGCTGGTATGTCAACTTGCCCTTACAAGGTTTTACACTTACTAATGTGTTGTGTATACCAACATTGCAATTTACTCCATATTTTATCTGGTTGTTCTGCTACATTAAGAGTAAAACTTGGCTTACATTTGCTAGAATTCTGCCTGATAGCATCCATACTAAAAAATGTGACGTGAAAAAGTCTTACCAGTAAGCAAGAAAACAGGTGATCAGGCTGTTGTTGCAGATGGCTGGAAATTTTTCAAAGTCACTTGAGAAGCTGGGAAAGCACAACAGGCAGCGGACTGCTGTGCTAGTGGATATTCCCCTTTCTTAGCGAAATTATGGCACTGCGACTGGAACTTCAGTCTCACTCCGGATGTAGACGTCTAAAAACTGTACTACTGCAAGCTGCATAAACTGGAATACTTCTGTTCAGAATTGACACATACGTACAAATGTTAGTTACTGCAATTTAACTGAAGTGACCCTCTGCAGGGCTTACCATCACTCCTCCTGTGGTTGAATGCAGATTGTAGGTTCAAATGCAGGCTAGCTTGCCATTGAAAAAATTACATGGAGCTGCTTACTGCTTGGTGTGATGGATTTGCAGTGTTCTTATGACACTCAGTCTTGCTGGCTGGATTCTGCTAAAATTCAAAGTCTGATTATATTTGCATTCACAGTCTGTTGCATACAGAAACTTGCGGAATATACACTGATGAGAGAATATACTTTGCAGCATAAACTTTAAAGAGCAGTAACAAATAACTTTTTATAATAAATCAAACGAAACCACGTTGCAGCTTAAAAGTACTGTTCCAACTTTACTTCTCATATAGTACAGATGATGTGAGAGATATAACATTTACCTCAGAACACCAAATGTGTTCCTACCATACCCCTAAACAACTGGATTTATACAGCTCTTTATATACTCTTTTTAGTCATGCATAAACATATTTTGGAGAATTGCTTATCCTGTAGAAACAATACTAAACTTCCTTGTTTAACAATGTCTTGTAAGAGACCAGCTTTTCTGACAGTGTGAATATCCTGTAACAGTGTCCTGATGTCCATGTAGAAAAACATATTTTGAGGAAACACATTGTCCTGTATTCTATTTGAATCTGTGTATAGAAACATGTGTTCTTATGTCAATGCTGATAAGCATATCCTGTTTTTTATGAAGAAAAACATATTTTGAGAAAACACATTGTCAGAGATCAGCTTTTCTGACAGTGTGAACATCCTGTATTTTATTTGGATCTTTGTATAAAAACATCTGTTCTTGTGCCATCCTGTTTTTCCATGCAGAATAACATGTCATTGTTCTTTAAAAGCAGATTTTGCATTTTTGTTCTTGCATACATCCTGTTTTGAGTCTGTAAGGGAAAAGTGTCCATTCTTTAAAAGCAGATTTTGTATTTTTGCTCTTGCATACATCCTGTTTTGAGTCTGTAAGGGGAAAAATGTCCATTCAGCAGATTCCTTTTCCAAGCCATGGTAATTTAGTATGGATGCTGATTACATATTACTAAACTCTATTTCTACATTTAAGCAAGCTTTATCTTATACATTATTTATGTTGCATAATTGCAGCAAAATTACTTTCAACCTTAGTATATTGTTGAGCACACTCTAACAGTCACATAGTCTCCCTACATTCTAAAATGCTCTCATTATCACCCCCTCTTCCACTCTCTAAAATTCTAGCGATAATAAAAACTAAAAAAAAAAAATTAAAAAATGTTCACATTCACTAGAATGCCAAAATAAGGCATCAGTAGTCTTTTTAAAATTGACATTGTTGACGTTTTCACTAATATGTTCCTTTCATTTTCTTGTAGTTTTTCCTATATAAAATGCCTGGCAAGAAATACAAGATGTCAGATAAATCGCCATTTTACTATTACAGTTACATTTCCCATGACAAGCTGTGGATGGTATAGTTATAGTTGGTAAGAGCTATATATGGTTCATCATTAATAAATTTATCAGTGATTTAGCCAGCCTGGGTTTTGTTGAACTCTCCAACCACCCTTTGATGTTCTTACCTCTAGAATAAATGAATACAATAAGTTATCTGGGGGGAATTATCTAGTTTCTCTTTGGCCTCTGTTAGAATGGCCAAATTCCATCCCATTCTTAGGTTTTGTTTATGTAATCAGCATCCTGTTTAAAGGGTATAATCATTTCATGACTTTTGTAATTATCCTTAACTCTGGTGGAAGCCTTTGGGTGAAAGTGCTTAGTGTAACATTAAACCTGACTATTACTTCACAGTCCCGGTTCCATTTTTTTGTTTTAGCTTTTATTACTTGGTGGCTTTGCTTCCTGTTTCTTTGGTTACTAGAAAGAAAAAGATGGCAGGTTATAAAAAATAAATCACTATATACAAGTATTTGCAGAAAAATGTGGCAAAGTATCATAAAGAAAAGAACATATATTAGCGCAGACCAAAGGCAATGAATTAAATACGGAACAAGTGATCATCGTGTGGGGAAAGCAGTAAGAAGAGAAGTAGGACAAAGAAACAAAAAGATAGAGTCAGAGCCCCAAGGCAATGAGTTAAGTGAAAACTGAGAGACAGTTCTGTTAGTATGAACATGTATGTTGGATTCACAGCACAAACAGGAAGGGGAGTAATTGCAGGATCCTGGATGGCTTATACAACATATCAGACATGTGCGGTGACTTATGTGTATGTTGACAAGTCATTGATTCCCTCCATTTAGCTTTCAGTAAGGTGGACAGCAGACTCTTCAAACTTTTGAGATTCAGTCTTGTAGGGTTTTATCAAGCATTCTACTGTGCCTTTAAATATGTAAACCTCTGGGTTCTTTGCATAGCAGGTTCCACTGGAATATTTCGAAGGAGGAACTGTTTTATGCAAAGAAACCAATGCATAGCTGCACAAAAAAAGATGACAACAAGATAATGAAGATGGAGGATTTTGTGCCCATCGTACATAGTGTCCGTGTCTGAAAATGAGTGCTGAATATGGAAGACATTATAGGTTGATAGGTTCATAGGTTGGTACTAGGCTATCGGCCCTAGGGCCTATGCAAGCCTAGCCATAACAATTCCCTGGATATTTCTTCCCACAATATTTACTTCTCTGGGCCCCTGTCTAGCAGGGCGACTGACATGATCCCCAGGGTGAATTTCCTATCTCCCATCCAATCATCAAGGTTCCTTTTGAAGAGGGCCAATGAGGCGCTCTGCTTGACATGTATGGGCAGTCTATTCCAGAGTATGGGGAGTCTCTGGGTCAGGAACCTATCCCTCCAGCATGTTTTGTTCATTGTGATGACAAGGTTTAAATCCCTGGAGCGTGTGGCTCTGAGAGATTGGGATTTCTTTAAGTGGAGCATGTCCAACAGCTCAGGGTTTGACATGGCCTTGTATGTTAAACAGAGATCGTCTCTGAGTAGACGATATGCCACAGAGTATAGCTGGAGTTTTTTTAGATGGTCAGCATATGGCATCTGCTTTAGGCCTGTGATTCTTTTAGTGAGGTATTTCTGTGGCCTTTCCAGCTGTTGCAGATGTCTTCCTTCACGGCTAAAACCGGAGCAAAGCCACGCCCCTTGCGTCACCAGTAACCCCGCCCACCCAACCCCCTCTCCCGCCAACATACCTCCTATTTTGTGATGTCACGACAGCATCACTCAACGGGAACGCCCTCTTTTTCGCTCCGCTTAGTATTGATTTACTATGCTTTTCTGTAAAAAGCATAGTAAATCAGTTATTAAACTCCGATAGTCTGTTTCCTTTTTGAAACAGAATACCGGAGTTTGTACAGTGTTTTCCGGACTACCAGAGAATCAGTTTGATTTCCTGATAGTCCGGAAAAAAAACGGAGGGGTGGCAAGCCTAATGTCTTGTGAGGTACATACCAAACGGGGCATTATACTCTATAATGGGTCTAATGAGGGATGAGTACAGTGGGACAATGACCTCCTTTTTTCTGGATGAAAAGCCCTTAGTAATGAGGTGTGCCACATAGAAGGATTTCCAGACTGTTGTGGCAATGTGGTTATCGAAAGTGAGACCACTGTCCACCTGTGTCCCTAAGTCTCTCATCACACTTTCGATGTTTAGTGTCCTGCCACCTATGTGGTAATTCATGGGTACATGTTTTTTTCCAAAGGGGATAACTATACATTTCTTGGCCTTAAGCTTGAGCCCATGGCTCTGGCACCAGGCATCCATTTCTGTAAGGCCCTTTTGTAGAATATCCACATCATTTGGGGATTCAGTAATGGCTCCCAGTTTGCAGTCATCTGCAAACTTTGTTAGCCAGAGTCCCTTAGTGTTGGCCTGTACTTCAGAGAAGTAGATGCCAAACAAGAGTGGTCCCAAGACTGAACCCTGAGGTACTCCACTTGTCACTTGTCTGGAGCTGAATTTGGAGTCAGCTACTTTTACAGTCTGGGTTCTGTCAGTAAGCCAGTTGGCAACCCATTGAGTGACATAGGGATTTATGCCCAGCTTAGTAAGTTTATCTATGATTCCAGAGTGGGGGATGCTGTCGAAGGCCTTGGCGAGGTCCAGATAGGCTGTGTGGACCGCCTTACCTTCGTCCACAGCTCTGGAGACTGATTCAAAGAAGTCAATCAGATTCAGGAGACAAGATCGGCCCTTCCCAAACCCAAACTGGGTGGGGTCCAGTGTTTGAAGGTTGCCAATGTCTTTGTTTATAAGTTCCATGATAATGCGTTCCATGCCCTTGCAGATCGGGCTTGTCAGACTGATGGGACGGTAGTTCCCGGGATTCAAGGCGGATCCTCCCTTGTGGAGCAGGCTAACTGTAGCTGTGCGCCACTCAGTGGGCATGAATCCTGAGGTGAGGCTATGATTAAACATGACACTTAGGTGAGGTGCCAGTTCATTTTGTAGTTCATGTAGTACACAGCCTGTGATGTCATCTGGTCCCATGGATGCTGTATTCTTAGCTTTGGAGAGTGTGGTTTCTACCTGTGTGGCCGTGATTACCAGAATTTGGCAATGTTTTGGTATTGAGATGGGCCCTTTAGGGGAGAGAGGGGGGTGAAGTTGGCACTAAATAGATCTGCCAGGATATTGGCAATATCCTTGGGATCAGTATATTTAATGTCATTCTGTTGTAACTCAGAGCAGATCTGAGCATTGCCATTTAGATTCTTGACATAACTATAGAATGCCTTGTGGTTATCTTTGGAATCTTTGGCAATTTTATTTTCGTAACTAGCTTTTGAGGATTTTATGAGGGATCTCAGCTTCTTACTGAGTCTGGTGAGGGAGTTTTTTGCATCCTGGGATTTTCCTCTTTTTTGCAACAGTTTCTTCCTTCTGTTGTATAGTTTGTTTATAGCAGGGGACCACCAGATTGGCTTCCTTTTTTTGGAGAAGAGCATCTTGGTTCTATTTGGGATGGTACGATTCATGCATGAGTGGATGTGCTCGTACAGTGCCTTAGTGTAGGATTCTGCAGTCGAACTTCCAGATCCCGTATGCGTGGGTGTTGTGAAGTTTGTCACTTCTGACTTCAGTAGCTTGAAGTTGGCTTTGGAGAAGTTTTTTAAGGAGATTTCCTTACTGGGGGGTGGGGGTGGGATGTGGATGTAAAGGGTGATTTGCTTATGGTCAGACCTGACCAATGAGGGGGTGACCACTGGTGTGGAGCATCTATCTCCCATGTTGGTAATGATCAGGTCTAGGATACTGGAGCCCCTGGTGGGACAATGGATTAGTTGATCCAGGGCATTGTAATTTATGAATTCCAAGAACCGTTGGGAAAAGGAGTTGGTACCTGAGTAGTTTTCCCAATTAATGGCAGGGTAGTTGAAATCACCCAGATTAGGGTGTTTGGTTGTATCTTAATATTTTCCAGTATGTTTAGAAATGTGTAGTGAGAATCTTGGAGCATGGTGGGAGATCTGTAGCAAGCTACAATTTGGATTGCAGTCTTACCTAGTGTTAGTTGCACCTGGAGAATTTCAGATGCATTGTGTTGGGCAACTAGCCTGGAGGTGTGAATATCCTTGGTGAATATGGACACTCCTCCACCTTTAGTGTTTCGGTCTTGGTTTTGTGGCCGAAAAGTGTGGTAAGAGTTGCAGCCTGGTACTGCAGGGGTGCTCTCTGGAGCCTTGAACCAGGTCTCAGTTACTGCACAGATATCGATGTTCTCCATTTTTAGGAGTGCCTCGAGAGAGTGCATTTTGAGGTTTAGACTTCTAGCATTGAGTAGCATTACCTTCAGATTTTGCATGCTTCTATCTGTTACGGTGGTGGTTTTATCCTTTGAACATTGCCTAAAAAAGGCACTATAGTGGTGGCAAGAGCTTTAGCCAGTAACCTGAATCCCAGGGGTGACAGGTGCAGACCATCTCTGGCAAAGCATAGTGGTTTGTCGATCATGTCTTCCCAGGCAGACAAATACTGGATCCCCTTTGAATGACACCAGAAGCTTAGCCAATTGTTGAAGTCAAGTCATTTTGTCCTTATACTGTGGTATCATTCTGGGCGAAGGCAGGATGCTACTCAGGACTAGGGTCATACCTGCCTGGGTCACATGATCCAAGAGCTCTTCCATGTCTCTTTTCATGTAGTCCAGGGAGGTACGTCTCAAGTCATTCACTCCAGCATGGACAATGACAGAGTCATATTTGTACTTGTTGTGGAGTGACTTGAGTGCATGCGTTATGTGGTGGATCCTGGCACCCGACAGGCAGCTGACTGTAATTTTCTCCTTGTTCAGTCTGGTGAGTGGGACATCAGTGTGCCTGACTATAGAGTCACCTATGACTAAAGTGTTGGGTACATTGTCTTGCTGTAGGGGCTGTTGTTGGGTGGCACACTGATGTTGTGAGCTATGTGTCACTTTGGTTGTGACCGGTGTTTGTTTGCGTTTCGGCTTCAGAGGTCCTTGTTGCTTGGGCAGGTTAATGTTAAAGGCCTCCACATATGTGGGTTTAGTGTTGCTATGTGTGGGTGTTGATGGTGTGGGTTTTAAAGGGCTATGAGTTGCTTGAGGTGTGATGCAGGTGTTAACCTTCTCCTCTTGACTGTCTAGCACAATCTTGGCCGGAGAGAGCTTTGCTTCCAATTTGGCTATGTAAGTGCATCTCTCGCAGGTTGTAGTGTTGGGTGGTAGGAGGAGAGGATTGTCTGTGTACATGAGGCAGTTGCTGCATTGCCCCAGTATGCCCAGATTCACCAGGTGGACAGGAGAAATCACTGGAAGCTGACCCTTGGACATGCCTGTTTAGGTGCTTTTTTGTAAAGTTTAAGAGCTGTTTTCCCCTTACCTTTGCAAGGTACTTTGCAATTATAGGCTGTTTAGTGCCTATGATTAATTTCTCCTTATTGACAAGGAGAGCTGAGTGCTTGTATCTGTTTCAGGCTTCCTAGTGCTTTCCAGCACGTTCTAGAGCAAGTGCTAGTCACAGGGGTTCAGATTTTAGTGCTACTACTGAGAAACCAGCTAGTTTTAAGGGAAAATTTGAAGAGCAGACTTTCTGGCACCTGGAGTAGTTTAACTGTAGCCTCGCAGTCCTGCACGATGTGAAAAATGTGCAAACGCACGCGTCTTTAAGCCAGAAAGTTGAAAAGGATAGAAATCAGCCCAAAAGGCTAATAAAATTACAATTTCAGAGCTGGAAACCACTCCTCTAGCGTTAGATAGGCAATACAATGCTCACCAGTCTCACAGTAGGACTTCCCTCTACCAAAGCAAGGTCTGGATAGCTCTGAGCAAAGCCTGGGATATGGACTGGCTAGAAAAGGAGGGAAATGAGCAAACAAGATAGTATTTTTTTTTGTTGTTGAAACAGGCTAAACAATGCAATAATACAGTAAATAAACACAGAAAAGGCTAACACACTTGAGTGTGTAGTCCTAAACAGTAAATGCAATTAAAAGTCTACAAAATTAGCAATTTAAAACTTTTTTAAATGAAGCAAGGCAAGTGCACAACTGAAAAACGATTTAAGAGGCAGTAACACAGCAGAATAAGTAGCTAGTCTACATATACAGAGAAGTCTATATATACAGAAAAGCAGCTAAAACACACAAACACTTCAGATGCAGCGCAGGATAGAGCACTTGAGTTGTATCAATATTAAGGCAATTACAGTTATAATAAATGCTCTGAAATATACTCTATATTTCCAAGATGTTTGAGAAGCACAGTCAGAACACAAGGAGATTCAGGCAAAAATGTTTTTTTTTTTTTTTTTGAAAGGGAAAAAGGAGAAACAGAAGGCCTTATCAAATGTTCTCTCTGTATTAGGTAGAATGAGCTAATGACACTAGACTGGGAGGAGTGTCCCAGATCAGATTTACAGTAGGGGCGGGCAACTGCAAAGCCACCAATTATAACAGCAAGACACCAACTGGGAGGGACGGTCTTAACAATACTAAAGCTATTATCCTACAGACAGTAAGCACTAGAGAAAGCCACGAAATGAAAGTTTTTAAACAGATAAAGATTTGTAAAGATACAGAATGATTTTAACTGCAAACAAATCAGTTACCCGTGCAGATTAGTTAATAACAATAAAATACACTCAAAAACTAAGCAGCAGGCAATAAAAGTGCTATATATAAATTGCTAGAAACAATAATCTGTATAAATAATAAAAAAAAAGAATACTTATATATCTTAGCTAACAGTTGTAGTCAGCGCCTCTCATCCACTCTGCTCAGTGTGTATAGACATACAAAAGAATTAAAAATGAGTTAGATTATCTTCCTCTGGGAGTTAGTAGTGTGACATTTCAAGTGGATGGCACTATAACCATGGGCTATGGAAAACAAACCAGGGGAGGATCCCATCTTTCTGACTAAAACAGAGAATGGGGAGAAATACACTGGGAAAATAAAGAGACGTTGAGGTGATCCTTCAACTGATCATGTGGGCATTAACAGTTTCATATAATTCTTTTGGAAGCTGTATAAGAAAAACATGGTAAGTAAACATTAGAGAGGGCGACATTAAGGAATTTCTACATGGCTTGAATGACCATACCTGTCCTCATTAGAGACCTTGTTAGTGGCACAACACATTATGACAGATGAGATCAGACATGTTATCTGGACAGCCCCGAGACAACACACTATCCCAGAAGTATACAAACTGCTTATTTTTCAGATCAAGAATCTTGTGACCACCTTGTTTAGATATATGCAGTCTCAGCAGAATTTGTCTATATCAGCCTGTACCTTCCTAATCTCAGTTGTGCTTAAATCAGATAATAACCCATTAGTCCTAGGTGCTTATAGATTCATCTTCCTTACTCATAAAGAACAAAACTTTATACGAAAGTTTTAAGCCAGAGGTTGCAGTCTTTGTTAGGCAGGCTGAAGAATGGCAAATGCTTTCCAAGTAAGGTCTATGAAAGGGAGGCATTAATGAGAGTAATTTAAGTACCGAAGCTGATCTGCCCCAATAGTGGTTATCCTATGTTTTGACAAAAAATGCTTTTAGGTCTATAAAATGGGACTATACGTGGGCAGCTTTGTAGCAATTCATTATTACTGAGGAATTTGTAGGCACCATGTAAGCCTTAAGCATATCACCCATAACTATAATTAGCCTGTCGTTAGGCATTCCCCCTTTGTTCTTGAAAGAAGGAGTACAGTTGAGCGGCATTGGTGTAGATGGGTGGGTTTACCTTGGGGGGAAAGTATAGGTACTTATGTTTTCATTTCCACTGCTATCACCCAGAATGATATCACAGTACAAACAGAAAATGATTAACTTTAACAATTGGCTAAGTTTCTGGTATCATTCTAAGAGGATGCAGTATCTGCCTGCCTGGGATGACATGATCAACAGACCTCAGTGCTTCGCCAGAGATGACCTGCACCTGTCACCCCTGGGATTCCAGATAATGGCCAAAGCTCTTGCTGCCCCTATAGTGCCTTTTTTTAGGCAATGTCCTGAAGACAAAATTACCCCCCATAACAGTCACAAGCAAACAAACTCTGATGGTTATGCTACTCAGTGCTAGAAACCTAAATCTCAAAATGCACTTGCTCGAACCACTCCTAAAAATGGAGAACTTCAACATCTGTGCAGTGACCGAGACCTGGTTCAATGTTCAGGAGAGCACCCCGGCTTTACCAGGCTCCAATTCTTACCACACCTTTCGGCCCCCTAAGCTGGACCAAAGCAGTAAAGGCGAAGGTGTCTTCATATTCATAAAAGATATGCGCACTTCCAGACAAATACCCCTACATAACACATCTGAGATACTTCAGGTACCGCTAACACTGGGTAAAATTGCAATCCAGGTTGTAGCTTGCTATATATCCCCCACCATGTCCCAAGACTCCCACTCCAGATTCCTAAACACACTGGAAAATATTATGGTACAACTCAATACCCTTATACTGGGAGACTTTAATTACCCCTCCATTAATTGGAAAAATTACTCAAGTACCAACTCACTAGCTCAACGTTTTCTGGAATTCATTAATTCCAATGCCCTAGACCAACTCATATACTTACCCCCACCAGGGGTAGAAACATCCTTGACCTGGTCATTACCAACATGGGCGACCATTGCTCTACACCTGAAATCAATTCTCCTCCCTGGTCAGATCTGACCACAAGCTTATCACCATGGACATCCACATCCCACCCGCTCCTCCATTAAAGGAAACCACCATAAAAACCTTCTCCAAAGCCAACTTTGGGCTTCTAAAAACAGAGGTGGCAAACTTCACGATGCCCACACAAATGAAAAATACTGTACAACTGCTGAATCATACACCAGTACACTGTATGAGCACATTCACATGTGCATGGAACGGGCCATACCAAACAGAACCAAGATGCTCTCCTCCAAAAAAAGGAAGCCAATCTGGTGGACCCCTGCCATTAACAAACTCTACAACAGAAGAAAAAAACTGTTGCAGAAAAGAGTGAAATCCCAAGACTGGAAAAACTCCATTGTTAACTTCAGCAAAAAAAAACGAGATTCCTTATCAAATCATCTAAAGCCTGTTATGAAAACAAAATTGCTGCAGATTCTAAAGACAACCACAAGGCATTCTATAGCTATGTCAAGAATCTACATGGTAAGTCTCAGATCTGTTCTGAGTTACAGCACAATGGCAATACATATACAGAACCGACATTGATATTGCCAACATATTGGCCGACAGGTTCAGTGTGAACGTTACTCCCCTTTCACCCTCCAAAGAGCCAATCTCAATACCTGAGGAATTTCAGGTCCCTATCATCACAGCTACACAGGTAAAAACCTCACTGTGCATAGCCAAGAATACAGTCTCCTGGGCTGTGTCTTACATGAACTACAAAATGAACTGGCACCACAACTGAGTACCATGTTCAATCACAGCCTCAACTCAGGCTTTGTTCCTGCTGAATGATGCACTGCTATGGTCATCCCACTCCACAAAGAGGGCGTGACCACAGATCATGGGAACTACCGTCCCATTAGCCTGAGGAGTTTGATATGTAAGGCCATGGAGCGCATTATCATGGATCTTATCAACAGGAACATAGGGAATCTCTAAACTATAGACCCCACACAGCTTGAGTTTGTGAAAGGCAGATCATGCCTGCTCAACCTGATAAATTTCTTTGAGACTGTCACCAGAGCTGTGGATGAGGGCAAGGTAGTGCACACAGCCTACCTGAATCTTGCCAAGGCCTTTGAAACCATCCCTCACTCAGGAAACATAGATAGACTCACTAAACTAGGCATAAACCCCTATGTCACAAGATGGGAACCCACATACTCACTGATACAACCCACACTGTAAAAGTAGCGGACTCTAAATCTGACTACCGAACAGTTACAAGTGGCGTTCCACAGGGTTCAGTCCTGGGTCCTATCCTGTTTGGCATCTGCTTCTCTGAAGTCCAAGCCAACACAAAGGGACTCTGGTTAACAAAGTTCACAGATGGCTGCAAATTGGGAGCAATGATAGATTCTCCTACGGATCCAGACATCCTACAACAAGGCCTCACTGAGACCAATGACTGGTGCAAGAACCATGGCCTCATGCTCAATGCCAAAAAGTGCATTGTCATTTCCTTTGAGAAAAATTCAGTGCCCGTAAACTACCACATAGATGGTAATCTGCTAAACACCAAGGGTGTGATAAGAGACCTGGGGACACAGGTGGACAGCAACCTCTCCTTTGATAACCACATCATCACTGTGGTTGGAAAGTCCTTCTGTGTAGCACATCTTATCACAAAAGGTTTCTCATCCAGAAAGAAAGAGGTCATAGTCCCTCTTTACTCGTCCCTCATTTGACCTATTATTGAATATAATGCCCCATTTGGTACGTACCTCACTAGACTTCTACAACAACTGGAAAGGCCACAAAAATACCTAACTAAGAGGATCTTAGGCCTCACACATATGTACTACACTGACAGACTCAAAAAACACCAGCTATACTCAGTCTCATATCGCCTACTTAGAGGCGATCTCTGCTTGACCTACAAGCCCATGTTTGACCCAGAGCTGCTAGATATGCTCCATCTAAAGAAATCCCAATCTCTCTGCACCACATGCTCCATGGACCTAAACCTTATTACCACCATAAATAGAACATACTGGAGGGACAAGTTCCTAACCCAGTAACTTCCAATACTCTGGAACAAACTCCCCATTCACGTCAAGCAGAGCACGTCACTGGCCCTTTTTAAGAGAAATCTTGACGAGTGGATGGGCAATAGGAAGTTCACCTCAGGGATCACATCAGTGGCCCTGCTTGACAGGGGCATGGGAAAATAACTTTGGATGGCAGTCACCCCGGGGATCACCTCAGTGGCCTTGCTTCATAAGGACACTGGGAACTAGCTTTGGGCAGCATGATGCCAGAGAATTTCTTGGGCTAAACTTGTATAGGCTCCAGGGTCATTAGCCTAGTACATACCGATGAACCTATGAACCTAGACCTACAGATGCTACCCCAGGAAGTTAACTGAGTGATCACAAGATATCAAAAGGATATCAGTTCCATTCATAACAAATGGCATACACTGAAAACATTTTTTGTAGGGGGTATGACCTCTGCATCCCATGTCCACCATGGCAAGCATCTACATCCTCAGACATATATATATATATATATATATATATATATATATACCAGCTTCACAGGTACACAACACTGAGGAAAGGAGAAACTCCTTAAAGCAGTACAATGCAATCTCAAGCAAGCCTTATTTTATTATCTTCTCTGACAAAAGTAAGTAAGTGATCTGTAATAAGCAACAGATTGAGGAGGCATGGGACAACTTATGTATGCTGGTGGCTACCTCCTGTTGACTAGAAAACTCTGGAAAGACACTCTCCTAGTTCTTAGCAGTGCTGTACATCTTTTCAATGCTATTGGAGTTAAAAGGCAGTGTAAGTATACAGCATTTCAGTACGTGGGCATATTATTATATGTCTCCCAACAGGATGTTGGAGATAAAATAAGTCTCTATGGGAGTCCATGCTAATTAATGCTAGTTTAGGCATGGAAGCATCTATGCTTATCTATGACATGGTAAAGCAATGGATTGAAAATTACATTCTTCTCCAGTTTTTATGGAAGGGGATGCACCATTTACCAGCTACTTCAGATACAAATTGATTGAAAAAATTAAAAAAACTAATTAAGCACTTTGTATGAAATGGCAGACAAAGATGAGGAAGCAGATTTTGTTCACCCCTCCCCCAAAGGAAGGAGGAGAGGGCTTGATGCATTTATGATAATGAGTATTTATATATTTGTCTATATATATATATACATATATATATATATATATATATATATATATATATATATATATATATATATATATATAATGCTAAATAATAAGTATATATTCCAAAATCTAAGGGGATGTACATAATAGCCTTTATTCAGCACCACATCCTTGACAAGCTGACAAACACTCAGTTTCTGTTTCTCTAGCACCTTGCTCTTTGAGTATGTGTCCCAGGCAGGTATGTCCCTAGCCTAGAGCAGCATATTACCCTCACCTAGAATGATGCTACAGTATAAACAAAAACAATTTATTTCAATAATTTGCTTAGTTTTGGTGTCATTCGAAAGGGATCCATTTTCTGTCAGCCTGGAACGACATGGTCGACAAACCTCACTGCTTGTCCAGCTACGGCTTGCACCTGGCAACACTAGGCTTTTGGCTGCTGGCAAAGGCTCTTGCCTCCTCCATAGTGCCTTTTCTAGGCAGGCTGTCAAAAGAAAAACTGCTGATGTGAAAACTGCCAACCATAATAAAATAAGGGTTATACTGCTAAACACTAGGAGCTTAAACCAAAAACTGCACACCCTGGAAGCACTTCTATTACTGGAGGATGTAGATGTCTGTGCAGTCACAGAAACTTGATTCAAGGCCTCAGAGAGAACCCCGGCCTTGCAAGGCTACAATGCCTTCCACACCTTCAGACTGCAAAACAAACATGTGAGAATGAAAGGAGGTGGTGTTTCTATCTATACTAGGGATAAACTCACCTCCCAGCTAGTTAGAGTGGACAACATCACACAGTTACTCCAAGCTCAGATTACTGTGGGTAAGACCCCTATTCAAGTCATAGCTAGGTATAAATCCCCTTCCATGCATCATAAAGCTCACGAGGCCTACTTGTCCAAACTGGAGTCAGTCCAAATATTGCCGAGCACTCTAGTCATGGGGAATTTCAACTATCCCTCCATCAATTGGGAAACCTAGTTTAACCCTAACTCACTAGATCAAACATTCCTTGACATTGTTAACTCAAATGCCCTGGAACAAATTGTTCAAACCCCAACAAGAGGAACACTCATACTATATCTGGTCCTCACTAACATGACAAACAGATGCACCACCACAACTGTTGGATCCTCATTAGTTAAATCTGACCACAAATCAGTTGCCTTTGAAGTGACACCAGGACCGGCCCTAGGTCAACTGGTGCCCTAGGCAAAAGGTCTCCATGGCTCCCCCCAACACATTACCTGGTGCCCCCATCCTGGTCTACATACACCAAATAAATACTGGAAAAGCGCCCCTGCTAGACCGGCTCCCTAGGCAGCCACCTAGCTGGCCTATGCCTAAGGCTGGCCATGAGTGACACTAACACCAGAACTCACAAAAGGTGAAGTCAGACTAAAAAAGTTAACAAAGCAAACTATACCCTCCTAGGGCAAGGTATAAATGCATTCCACTCCCCACTTCCAGCTTTAATTGGTGACTACACCAAAGCTTACACTAAAGCCTTGTACAGTCACTTATGTAACTGTATAGACTTGGCTGTTCTAGAGACAATCAAAGCCAGAGCCCCAAGTAAAAAAAAACTGCCCTGGTGGACATCCAGCATCAATACACTTTACAACAAATGCAAAAAGTTGCTGTCTAAGAAAATGAAGGCAAGGCCCCCAACAATGGAAAAGCACACTCCTCACCCTCGACAGGCAAATAAGACAACATATCAAATCCTCTAAGGATAACTTTAAGAAAAACTTAGCAATCACTGCCAAGGATAATCATAAGGCCTTTTACAGCTATGAACATAACCTAAAAGGTAAGACCCAAGCATGTGCCAAACTAGCAACTAAAGGTATAAAACACATTGATCCCGCAGAGATAGCAAACCTGCTAGTGGACTGATTTGGTCAACATTTCACTCCCTTATCCCTTCAAAACCTATTACAAACCTTGACTCCAACTCCCCCCACCCTACATATCCAAAGAGCAGGTCATTAAAGCCTTGTCTAAGGCAAAAAACACAGCATCTGTGGGACCAGATGACAACCCAGGTTGTCTTCTAAACAAACTAAAACATGAACTAGCATCACCATTAAGAACCCAATTCAATCACAGCCTAACCACTGGCTTTGTTCCTGCAGAATGGAGAACAGCAACAGTCATTTCCCTCCACAAAGGTGGCTTAGCAACAGACCCAGGGAATTATAGACCTATAAGTCTGACCAGCTTCATCTGTAAAGCCACAGAGTGTATCATCATGGAAGTCATAAATAAAGACATAGGCAACCTCCAGTCCCCGGATCTGACCCAATTTGGATTCACCAAGGGCAGACTCCTGCCTGTTAAACCTGGTGGATTTCTTCCAAACTGTGACCAGGGCCATTGACAATGGCAAATTTATGCACACAACATACCTCAACTTGGCAAAGACTTTTGACACAATCCCACATTCAACCATTACCAATAAACTTAGCAAACTGAATGTAAATCCCTTTGTTGTAAGATGGGTTGCCAGCTAGCTCACAAACCAGTCACACACTATCAAAGTGGGTGACTCCACATCAGCCAGCAGACTTCTCACTAGTGGGGTGCCACAAGGGTCAGTGCTGAGGCCCTGCTGTTTGATATATGTTTTGTTTGTCTTTCAGCTTCTCCCGGTAAGGGGTCACCACAGTGGAACTCCGGTCCGCTAATGATTGGTAGTAGATCTTTTATGAAACACCGAGGTGCCAGCTCGACGCCCAACCTTCAACGAAGGCATGACCATTTACACATGCATGTCTTTCGAATGCTACCCAACCACGGGGAGAGCATACAGACTCCACACAGAAGGCACTCCCAAGCTCAACCGAGAATCGAATGGGAGAACCTCTTGCTGTGAGGTAACAACGCTACCGCCGTACCACCAATTTCAGGCCAAAACTAAGGGGCTGTGGTTGGCCAAGTTTGCAAATGACTTCAAACTAGGTGCAGTTATTGAATCCCCAAATGATGTCAGTATACTTCAGGATGGTGTCTTAGTCATGGTCTCAAACTAAATGCAAAGAAATGCATCCCAGTCCCTTCACATTATCAAATTAACAACAGTTCCCTGTGTACCTATGAAGTGGTAAGAGATCTGGGATCTCAAGCAGAATGCGACCTTAACTTTGACCACCATCTCTCTACTGTAGTAAAGAAGGGTTCTACATAGCAGACATGATTAGCAAAGGCATTAGAGCAAAGGAAGTTATAACCCCTCTATACTCATCTGGAATCAGGCCCATAATTGAGTATATTACCCCTTTCTGCATGTGCCATGCAAAGCATCTGCAGCAATAGGTGAAACCTCTGAGGTTTCTAACTAAGAAGTTCAAGGGACTCCAGCACATGCCTTACACAGACTGATTAAAGTCCCAGTCACTATACTCAGTATCTTATAGATTTCTTAGGGGAGACTTATGCCTGGCTTACAGAGCAATCTCTGACCTAAATATAATGAATTTGATGCACATCTGTAAATCATATGGGACTAGAGTTACCCATTCCAGGGACCTATATATGGCCTGCGACTTGAATAGGACATACTAGAGGGACAGATTAGTCTCCCAGCGACAGCTGCATCTTTGGAATAGGCTGCCAATTCATGTAAAGCAGAGCACCTCTATGATACTGTGCAAAAGGAACCTGGACGAGTGAATTGGGCACCATAAATTCTTACTGGGGATAGTGTCCACATCCCTACTGGACATGGGCAGTCATTATTAAATACAATCCTGTGTGTTGACTAGAGTATCTGTGGTATTACATTGGGATGAAATGGCTAGGCATGAAATTACTTCTGGGTCGATAGCCTAGTAGCATCCCATGATCCTATGATCATAGGTGAGTATGAGACTGCTTATCAAAAATGTAATACTGAATAAAGTATGTTGTCAGCATCCATTTTAATTTAGTACATGTCCTATATTCGAGGAACTTCTGTATGGGACAATGTGGTATGTAATGAGATTAACTATTATTGTAGCAAACTGGCATACCTTAAGTACATTTCAAACAGCAGTGGTTAAGCTATAAAAAAACACATACAGTGGCATATCCTTGGGGAGTCTCAACTTCTGTGTGGAAACACCCAGCACTTTGAATTGGGCAGAGGTAAGTTCATGCAGAAATGGTGGAAGGAGACAGGGATAGAAACTTTACATGACCTACATCTGACTGTGAAATGTAAGAAGTCCATGGCTTCCTCTGTTCACCTGCAGACAGTTCATTAGAAAGGAAAGACTGAATTCTGGTGGTATTTACATTTGCACACATTACTAAGGTGCCTGAAGTTGGGATCTCTGCCTGAGGAGAAGGAGAAGGCCACTCCCATTTTTGATATTCATAAGTGCTTCTTTAGAACTGCAGTCTTCACAAGATATTACAGCATCTCAGATTTACCAGGTCCTGATTAGAGGGGATATGGAGATTGCCAGAGACAGTGTTAGGGTACATAATGAGAAGTGCACAGACACAGCAGATGCAGACTCAACAGAGTGGGTGCAGTTAAAAGATGTCCCCCAACTCACAGGAGAATATGTTATTGCATGTTTACAATGAGCAGTGGACCCAAGAGCATAGCTTTTAGTTGAACTGTTTAATATCAGAAAGTGTATGCATTGTGGGTCACAGTTGGTGGATACAAGTCACACGTTCTGGGACTGCTGATGAGTGAGTGAATGCTGTGTCACTCTTTCTGTCTAATGTAGCTTCAGAGGTATCGAACAGGTATGTTTCTGTAAAAGAGACCTTTCAGTTTATTTTATTCTATCCATTTTTATTGAGGCAGGGAAGAGAAGTGAGCTGTGCAGCAGGCAGCAGTAAGCCATAAGACAACAGCCACAGGACAATAGCCACTAGGAATTTATTTATTTTTTTATTTGTTGACCGGGCTAGTCTAGCTGGATATATGTCCATTTTCAGTAGAGGCCCGGGGAGATAAGCTCCGAAATTAAAAATTATAATGATACTAAATGAAATCCCATTAAAGAAATACATGTAAAGTAAACAGATAAAATTAAGACATTGCAACTAGTGACATAGTTATAAGATATAAACATGCAGTAGTTAGAAAATAAACGAACAAACATATTGTAACACATGACATACATGGAAAATACTATCAAATGTACAGAGAGTAGGGATATAGGAAAGTAAGAAGAAAGTAAGTAAACCTTTTTTTTTTTTTTTTTTTTTTTTTTTTTTAAATAGATAGTAAGAAGGAGTTATAGATCAGTGGATGCCAAAATGACATAGATTTGGGGTATTACAGATGAGAAGTATAGTCAGGGGTCAAGAAATAAAGTTAGTCAGGATTAGTACAGGGGCACAGCCATTGTGTTTTGAGGTATAGCTTGAGTTTCTTTTTAAAGAGAGATTTTGAGGGAATAGAAGAAAGTTCAGAGGTAAGCAGGTTCCAATCTTTTCCAACAGTGTTAGAGAAAAGGGAGTCTCCGGCCTTGTTGTTTGCTTTGACAGTATCTACAAGAAGTTTGTGTGCAGATCTTAGGGACTTTAGGTTATGGTATGGGTGAATAAGAGTAAATAGTATAGGTGTTTTGTCAGGTTGATAAAGAATTTGATGGGCTATGCCTAGTTGATTAATTTTTAGTTGTTGCTGAAATTCAAGCCAGCCTAGTTGTTTTAAATTAGAAAAGTGGTGGGTTCTGTAAGGGTTTCCTGTGGCAAATCTGGCTATGTTGTGGTAGGAGTTTTCTAATTTCAAAAGATTCTTTTTTGATAAGTTGGTAAATATGGGAGAGGCATAGAGAAGGGGTGAGATAAGGTGGGAGTGGACTATAGTTGTTCTAGATTCTGGAGTGAGGAAAGGTTTGATTCTGTAAAGAGAGCCTATTTTTTTGTTAATAGTTTTCAATGTGTTGTCTATATGGGCATCAAAGTTAAGGTTGTTGTCAATGGTGATGCCTAGTAGTTTGGTAGTAGAATCTTGTGATATAGGTGTGCCATTTTTAGATGTTATAGTAAAGTCTAAGTGGGGAGATTTGCTGGAAGGTGTGAAGAGGAGGAGTTTAGTTTTTTTTGGGTTAAGTAGTAGACAGTGTTGGGAAAACCATTCTTCTACAGAGTTAAATATGTGTTGTGTGAGGGAGTGAAGATCTGATACAGATGTGGATGAGCAGATTAGTGTAGAATCATCTGTGTATTGTATGCATGTAGCTTAGGGAGCAACTTGGTGGAGGTCATTGATAAATAAAGAAAATAGGAGGGGACCCAGTATGGACCCTTGTGGGACACCAATGTTGACAGGTAGCTGGGAGGATAGAGTGGAGTTCCAGAGTACTGCTTGATGTCTGTTATTTAAGTAGGACTTAAACCAGTTAATAGATTGGGTTTCAATTGACAAAGATTGAAGAATATGTATGAGTATTTGGTGGTTGACCATGTCAAAAGCTTTGGATAGATGTAAGAAAAGTGCAGAGGAAAGGGTGTTATGGTTGCGATTTATGTTGATTGTGTCTGTAAAGGAGAGGAGGGCAGTGGTGGTACTGTGGGATGGTCTGAAACCATGTTGGGTATTAGTAAGTTATTTTGGAGAAGGTGGTGAAGCAGTTGCTTGTGGATACACCTTTCCATAATCTTAGATAAGGGAGAGAGAAGGGCTATAGGGCGGTAGTTAGAGATTTCAGTAGAATTTCCACCCTTATGAAGTGGGATAATGTGGGAGATTTTCCAAAGTTTAGGGACATATCCTTCAGTGATTGTTCTGTTTATCAGTATGGAAATTGGGTAGGCTATTGATTTGGCTGCTAATTGCAAGTATTCTGCGGGTATTAGGTCTGCAGAGGGAGTACATGGTTTGAGTTTTTTGAGAAAGGAGAGAATGTAAGTTGTTGGGACAGGTTGGAAGTGAAATGGGGGAGGTGGGTTTAAGTTGCTGTGAGATATGTTTGTGTTTTTGTTGGGGAGTTGACTGGCTAGGGTTTGAATTGTTTCGGTAAAGAAGGAATTAAAGTAATTTGCAATTTGGTTGGGGTTCCTTATGTCAGAGCCTTGTGGGCTGGGTGTGACAGGTTTACTTGGCTGTAGTAACTTATTTATGTTTGCCCAGAACTTTTGTGGGTTATTTTGACGAGTATGTTGAGGTTTCAGGTAGTAGTTTTTTTTATCGTTCATTATTGCTTTTTTTGGTCTCATTTCTCAGTTGTTTGAAGTTTTGGTAATCTGCTGTGTTTTTAGTTAAGCAAGATTTGTTTCAAATTTTATTTCTGAGATTGATTTTTTGTTTGGTTTCTATTGAGAGCCAGGGGGCAGATTTAGTTCTAATTCTAATAGAGCGAGTGGGGGCATGGTAGTTGAGTATGGTCAGAAACTTAGCATTAAAGAAATCTACAGCTTCGTCAAGAGAAAGGTGTGGGCGTCCATTTACATGCATTCAGTTCACTTTGAAATAGCTCCAAGTTAAAATTTTTTTTAGATCTGATTGTTCTGGTTATGTTTTGGGTAGGAGGGTTGGTTTTGAGCCTGATGATGTAGATTAGTAAGTGATCACTTATATCATCAGGGAGAGTTCCTGTTACAAAAGTATGGGGTTGATTATTGGTGAGTATCCAGTCTATGGCACTTTCTTTTTTGTTCGTTTTATTTATTCTAGTGGGGGAGGTGATAGTCTGAGAGAATCCGTAAAAGTTAATATGGCTCGTAGGATGTTTGTTGTTACAAGATTGCCAATCAATCAATGTTTACAGCAGGAGGTTCATATGCCTTTCTTGCAATACGTAGTTAAATTCAGTGCTGGACTTAGATCACACAGATTGGCCACTGGAAACCATCCTTAAAGATGTAACTCAGTATCTTTGGTTAGAGAAGCATAGCAAAAAGTACACATTATTTTGAAGCTTCTGTATACTCAGGCTTAAAGGTATTGCAATGTGCCCTAACTTTTCCATGTTTTGTGTGGCATAGTGACTGCTGCAGTGGCTGATGAACAAGGGAAACACACTGTGTATTGTAGACATAGGTATGTCAGGCTGTCTGACACACCTTTGTCTGCGTATTGCAGATAAAGGTGTGCCAGGATAGCCTGAAGCAGTCAGATTTATATAGCAACTAAGACAAAACATCTGCCTTTTCATCTCTGTCAGTGTCACTGCTCTTTAATGAAATAGATTTGTGACCTCTGGGCTTAAAGCAAATTATGGACAGGAATCTGAATGGTTAAGTGTGCAATCTGGAAAGTATCCTTGAAGTTTGAAGTCTTGAAGATATCCCTAAAACTTGAAACAAATATGACCTGTTTGGGATAACCCCTGCTTGTGTTAGAGTTATGTCAGAGATCATGTTTATATCCTTGGTGCAGATAACCCTTGTGCAGCTAGTTTTGCAAATATCTAACATTTTCATTAGAACTGGGTCAGAGACTGCTTTGTAGGTCAGGCATAGATCACACCTTAGTAATCAGTAGGAAATGGAATACAATGCTAGGCCTTTTAAACAGTCTGCATATGACATTTTGGTTATACCCTGTATTTATTTGGTGAGAAACCTCTGATGATGCTCCAGTTGTTGCATATGCCTAGCAAGGTACATGCCAGAGGGTGCATTGTACTCGGTTATTGGTCCAATGACTACAAGCATGGTTTTCGCCAATCTAAGAAGTCAAACAATCCTTTGCTTCTATGTCTGTACTCTGGTTAGGATTACTTATGAAAGGTAGATATTTATTGGTCACATGACTAGGATTCTGGTAAGTAATTGGATTGTGAGGTAGTAGTCTTATATACTGAGAAAGCCCATTTCATGGTCAAAACTAGTCTATTTCTTTTGTTTGCTTGCTTGCTTATGGACCACAGTAAAGGGTTTTGCACTAGCCCTGAGTGCTAGACACCTTGGATTCTTGCACTTTGTCCTGTGTGCACCATAGCAGTGTGTAGATGCCTTAAATGTTTTCAGCGATGGAAGCAGATCATAAGAGAAAAAGAATTAAAATGGCATATTGCATTGGAGACTAGTACTGCTTCTTGCCTTAGTGATCATTTACATTTTAAGAGTTATTTGAAAAGAAGGCTTTAATGTAACAATGGCATTCTTCATTGGTCCAATTTAATTTCATTTTGTTTGCACCAGTTATTAAAGGTGCCATTACATTGTTTCTACTTGGTGTGATGAAACCTTCTGAGGACAAAAGAACATGTTCATTTTATATGTTTTAGTAAATTTTTAAATAGACAAATCCAGTTGGCTTGTGACTAGATATTTTGTCTAATGTAGTATAGTTTCTATCTTTAGCTGCTTTGGTTAATTTGAACGTTCATTTATTTTATGAACATTTTGTAAGCAAAATAAACTTAGTAAGAAAAGATCTTCCCTGGGATTCAATAAGTGTACACTGTTCTGAGTAAACAGACAACACAGACATAACTCATACCTTCTACCTCCTGATTTTAGTTTTCCTACTGATATTCCTGCAGCTTTAAATATTGACAGAGATTCATAAAGGTTACCACAAAGTGTAGATTAATTGTACACTGAAATATTTCTGAGTGGCTAGGAAGCACAAAAAATGTGATAAGGATGTTCATGAATACATATACCCCAGGATTCAATAAAATCTGTGCAGTCATCATGTAGAGCCTACATGGAATGTATCCATGTACACTGCCCCCCCCCCCTTGGCAGCGCACCATGCATATTAATGATGGTGTGCTGCTGAGGAAGAGACGAGGAACACAGATATTGAAACAGTGTAGGGAGATATGTACCGGCTAACCATGGCTGCAAATGATGTTGAAACTCTCTGCAATGTCCTTGTGTTTTATTTTTATTTATTTTTTATAAAAAGCATGTTTACACAGAGCGGAGCACAACAATGCCAAGCTGTGCTCACATATAAGATAGTAGATAGCTGCCAAACATCTAAAAATAGAAACCGGATGTAATTCATTATTTATTTAAGATGTGTTAAAGCATGCTTAAGTGTGT